>NW_024412433.1:16914998-16955889 GCF_014898765.1 Herpailurus yagouaroundi
TTTTTTTTTTTTTTTTTTTGGTGCCAGTAAAGTTACAGAGCAAGCCCCTCTTACATCTGTAAAGTTGAGTCTAATAATATTTGCGATTTATTTGTCTTTTTTCTAAAGACTTCAGAGTATCATGTAATTAGACCCTGATGTTTTTAGTAAATGTATTTTTTAAATTCTAAACTATTCAAGCAAAGAGATAGAGATATTTGCTAACCTTATGGTTTGTAGGTAGGTAGATAGATGATAGATAGATAGATAGATAGATAGATAGATATAGAGACGTACAGCTATAGGTATACACATACATACACACATACATCTAGGTACATACACACATATATGTATATTCCTCCCACCCCACATTAGGTCACTACAGCATATTGTTTCCTTTACTGGGAGTTCAGAAGCTTTACCATTTACTGGGGCAAGTCTCAGTCACCCTTAGCCTCAATTTCCTTACAAAATGGGGGTAACCATACTTATCTCTGAGGTAATAGAGAAAATTCAATAAAATAATATATGAGAAAACACTAAAAGAGAAAGCTGCCTACGGTTAATATGTCTGATGGGGGCAGAGGTGGGAATTTCTTTCTCCAACATGAGTATGAATATTTGTGCTCAAGTCTGATTGGACAAATGTGCTAGGAAGCATATGGGTACATATTCTGGACAGATGGCTGATATATTCTGTGCTGCACATGCATGGCTTTCTATGGAGTTGCTTTAGCATGAAGAGCCTCTTTCAGGAATCTTTATGGGGCTAAACTATGTTAGGTGAACCTCAACAAACAGGAAGCCGGAGGCTTGAACCTAATGCAAACATTTTCACGGACGTTCAGTACACCGAGTGTAAATAACATCTTGAATGCCACCAAAGTCAATTGAGCAAAGCTAAATCCAACCAAATGGACCTGTTCATATCCTAAAGTACTGAAATGAAGCCTAAATCATGGAGATTTTATGCCTTATGTCTGAGATGTCCCCATATAAAAGACAAACACACACACAGATACACACACATACATATGTACACGTACATGTGTATTTCCTCGGCTTGACAATTCTTATCTACTTGAGAGCAAAGTCTAAAATAAACAGCCGTCCTCAGTTACCAGCTATTGCAAGGGCTACTCCGAGGAACAGAGGAAGAGTGATTTATGCAGGAGGAGAAATTGTTTATATTCTGTGACACAGTGTGTCCCTGCTCCATTAAAAATTAGTAACCAAATCTATCTGTAACAACCTTAAGAAATCACGCGGGTTCAGGGGAGGTTCAGTTTCCGGGTGCTAGCACATTTACGACTTGGAAATAGATAATTTGGAAATTTTCAGCAGGCTGCTGAAAAGACTAGATATGAGGTACTCCTCCTGGACACTGTCACTTCTGTGAAGTCCTGGAGTTGGCCTGGACAACCGTTTTCAGGCACAAAATCAAATACGCAGAGCTCCTGCTGTTCTGGTCAGGTACCTGATATAAAATTAAATTCAGAGACACCTGGGCGGTTCAGTTGGTTAAGTACCAGCTCTTGGTGATGGCTCAGGTCATGATCTCATGGTTCGTGAGTTCGAGCCCCACACCAGGGCGTGCTGTGCAGAGCCTGCTTCAGATCTTCTGTCTCCCTCTCTCTCTGCCCCTCCCCTCCCCTCTCTCTCTTTCTCTCTCTCTTAAAAAAAGTAAAAAAAGAAAAACATCATAAAAAATTAAATGCTTATATATGTAAAATAGAAAAAAAGGACGAAATGGGGTGCCTGGGTGTCTCCGTTGGTTAAGCGTCCAACTTCGGCTCGGGTCGTGATCTATGGTCTGTGAGTTTGAGCCCTGGGTCGGGCTCTGTGCTGACAGCTCAGGGCTTGAAGCCTGTGTCGGATTCTGTATCTCTCTCTCTCTCTCTCTCTCTCTCTCTCTCTCTGCCCCTACTCTGCTCTTGCTCTGTCTCTCAAGGGTGAATAAGCATAAAAAAAAAAAAAAGGGTATCACAGCTGGTGAACAATAAGCATTTTTGTTTTAGAAAGGAGCTGTTTGGGAGATGGGTGGCTGCTGTTCTGTTAAAACAATCTAGAAGAGAAATTGCAATTTTTCTTCCATGCAAACCAAATCTGGTTATTAAAACTTTGATTTTCAAAGGAAATGTCTGCTTGCCTAGAGCTGAAATTTCTGATTTGCCACTTAGGTGCTTTCCTCCTTGTTCTGTAATCGGTTGAGGTGGGAAGATAGCTCTTCGTGATCTTGTGTATAACAGATAGCACGCAAGTGTGGATTTATTATTATGCTGCACTTAACTGCCTCTTCTGCGGGCTAAATAGCCCAGTTCTATGAACGTTCCCTTAAGTGTAGATCACTTTTCAACTGTTTAATAGCCATCTTTGTTGATTTCCTCTGAAGAGTTTCCAAATTATTCTCACCCTTCTTACATTTTCATCATCCGTAATACACATTGTGCCTGTGGACTAAATGTTCTGCTGGGCAGTATGCCAGATTTGACTGCGGATGTCTTCTACCTGCCCATGTCATAGACAACACAAATAAGATCAATATATTTAATAACACAGCAACAATGCACGGCCTCTGATTTAGGAGGAAAGAAAGGCAGGGGCATTGCCTACGTCTTTTATCATGTTTCACTCATTTCTGTTGAGGACCTTGGTCCTTTGCCAAGCCTCTTTTGATATTGTTAATCTGGAGGTCTGTCACTGGTTTTTAGATTCAGCGTGGGAGAGAGGGTATGTTTGAAATCCGCTCAGTTTTAATCGTACGGGTCAGAGGAGAAGACATTGAACCTTCATCAGGGCTATACTGGGGGCATTGTATAAAGAGGACTTACAAGGAGACCGAAGGGAGTAGCCGTGGATACATGTAGGGCTCTCACCCCGGCATCTGTGTATAATCCAGGGCCATGTACATATCAGGATGGTGACCCCCAAACCAGATGATCCAGGTATTGGGAAAGGTGGCGCACAAACTGAGTAACCACCAACCACACTGATAAACAACAAAAACAAAACAGAGATAATTATGGGATCAACCAGACAGAACCACTCCCAGGGCAGCTGTTGAGCAAGGGCACTTTACCGTCCCAGATTTCCTTTCGGGGCTGGCATTGGCCCTCTGGTAAGGTCAGTCTAGGCGCCAGCTGTGGGCTGATCTGGGGTTTGCCCCTGCGTTACGAGGAATTAAAGCAAGAACCCCAAAGGGGAGAACTTTGAGCTCAGAGAGGAGAAAACTCTGTGTTAAAGAATAAATATTAGTTACTAAAGGCATTGCTTAGTTGGCCATCACCACCCCCAACACTGACTGCCAGGAAGTTGAAGTTAAAACACTTCTGCAGATCAGTTACCTCAATGAAGGAGACCCCTTAGCCTGTATATTTGTCCTTCCTTTTTTTCCCACTTATCTTTATTTTCTACTCATACGTACACTTTCCATCGTTCTGGTTTTGCAGCCTTATTTATATATTTTTTTTCATATTTACAGTAAGAGTTCTTATACCTCACAACACCCACCGAAAAAGAAGGCAGGGGATAAATAAATAACACTTTGCATCCATAAAATAAAAGCATTGAATGGATTGCAAAGCTTTGCTGGTTTCTTTGTGTGCTCTATCTGTTGTTGTATTTATTTGCCAGGATCTGTCTAGTTGGGCAAGATTCACAATCTACATAGAAATTGTTTACCTGAAATTTTCTTGCTTCCCAGGAGACATTAAACGGAAATAGACCTTGTTTTCCTTCAGTGAAATCCCTTCTGCAGCATAGCTATTATCTCTTTCGACAGGCAGGAACGACCATGCTTCTGGTCATATGCCTGTCATGTGCGTTTTTTTTTTTTTCTTTTTTTTTTTAAAGTAGGCTCCAAGCCCTACATGGAACCAAATGCTGTGCTTGAAACTCACGACCCTGAGATCAAGATCTGAGTCGAGTCAAGAGCCACGACGACTGAGCCACCCAGGCACCCCCCGCCCTGTGCATTCTCAAGGATGCCTGATAACCTTAAGGAACAGAAGCCGTTTGAAACTCAGGCCCCTAAACTGAGAGTTCCACGTGGCAAGAGCTGTGCTCTATTAATAAGCATCTGTACCCTCGCTTTGCTCTGCTTTACTGCTAATTTGTAGGAGACTATACCCTTGAACCCTAGACTCCCTCTGATGGTTCACTGAAAATATTTTTTAAGTCTCGGGGTCTCTAAATTTTCTTTCCCCATATGTACAAAGAGATACAATTTTGGTCTTGTGCTGCCCTGCCACCCAAACTTTTATTCATCCGTTATTCTTTTGCTTTTGTTTTTTTGACTCCTCTCGAGGAAGGCATCCTTTTTGAGAACAGTGAAATGGATAGTAGGGATGCCATGAAATACCTTCTTAGAAAAAAAAATCGTTGCCATTGGGTTAAGAGTTCAGACTCTGCAGCTGGAAGACGGGGGTCCAGTCCTGGCTTCTGCGGCTGTTTACCCTGTGATCTTGCACACGACATTGAAATTCTCTGAGTTTCATCTTCTTCATCTGTAGTATGGGACTAATAATTTTCCTTTGGCCTCGTGAGAAGTGGAGGTAATTTATGTGAAAGGTCAAAGGTTCAGTACTCCATCAACTTAAGCCATGGACTCTCATGGTCATACCCTTGACCTTATAAGACCCCCTGTCCACGAAACCCACCAATGCCTCACTCTAGCCATCTGATCCCATGTCTCTGTCTTTTTAACCAAACCAGATTCTATCGTCTACACAACACCACTCCCCTGCAAATACCTAACTTTCTCCCACTTACCTTCCTCCTGCATATGCATGTGGAAAAGCCCCTCCTCTGGTTAAAAAAATTCCTGCTTACTTTATGCTTGTTATCTGAGCCGAATGTTCGCAGAAAAACACACAAACACCCTTGCTGATTTTTTTTTCTTTTACTTTACACTTCTGGTCGCATTTCTCAGATGGGCACCTCATCTGTCCCTGTTCTACCTGTTAATGACTTTGCCTCATATTCCTTTGAGAGAATAGATTCATTGGGCAGGAGGCTTCTCATCTGCCTGCCATCAACATTATTAACCTCCTCACATCTCTATTTTGTAAACAGTACCAGAACCTATGAATATTAATTACTATTGTGGTTCTATGATTCTTGGTTGGAGCTAGCTAATGCATTTAGAATATTTTCTGGAAAACAAAACAAAACTTCTCAAACTTGCCCTCTGTTAAACTGATGTACAGAAAAAAGACTATGTTAATACAGTGCACTATTGTGAAATGTAGAATTATTAAGAGGCGTAGTAAGAATGTATAAGGCACAAAAGGAGCTGCTTAAGTCTGTTCCAGGTAATAAACAATCTGACCATTTTGTCATTGAATATTTCTAAGGACATTATATTTGGGAGGATAAAGGATGCTCAGATGGAGGCATTATTCACTGGGCTGCATGCTGAGTGTATGTGGCACCTAATTCCCCGTGTTCTATTCTACTTTACACATAAGAAGCCCACAGCTATGACTGTGGTGCTAAAAACTCAGGTTCCAAATAAATACAAAACCTGCCTTTTCCCCTTTGCACCAAGTCACTTGCAAATCCATAAAGCCTTGTTTGCTCCTTGAGGTTAAACCATTCAGCCGAAGGGACGTCGTCAACCACTTGTTAAACTTCCTCTATGAAAGGGCCCTTCATAAGCTGCTTGTCTGGGAAGCAGCGAGAAGACAAATTAACAACTTGGAAAATAAGGCTGTGTTTTCACAATCTGTCATAATCTCTTTGATCTTGTTAGGAAAAAGCCTTGTCAGATTTCTTTGCCTCCTCTAAGTTATGGCTCAATAATGACCCAGATCTCTGTGATGGTGACAATCCTGCCTGGAGCTTCTGTTTCGCAGGGTCCTGTTTACTATCTCTGGTCCCAAACCTGTTAGAAGTGACAGTATCCTACTTGGGCACAGAGCCTGGAGGGTTTAGGAAGTGTCTTGAGATTTAAACTTTCTCAAACTGAATGAAATAAGCTATGGGTTCAGCGTGGCTCTTAAATACAGTGAAGTAGAGTTAGAAATAACATTTCATTCTTCATTTTTCATTTGTTCCATTTATTTTCTCCAGATACTTCCTTCAAATCATTGGTCCTTGTTTGTGTATGTGTGTGTGTGTGTGTGTGTGTGTGTGTGTGTATATTTTTTTTTAAAATTTTTTTTATTATTACTTATTCTTGAGAGACAGAGAGGCTGTGTTTATTTTTGTACATCCTGCTCCCTAGCACCGTACCTGACATATAGTAGGCACTTGGTAGATGTTTGGTGCATGTGTGAATGAATGGATGTTCAACATCATACGAACTGAGTGTTTGGGTCCCCCCACATTCATATGTTGAAATTCTCAGTCTCGATACGATGGTTGTAGGAGAAGGGGCTTTGGGGAGGTGATGAGGTCAGGTGGGTGGAGCTCTCATGAATGGGATTAGAGCCCTTGTATCGGAGACCTGAGACGGTTATCTCATCCCCTCTTACCAGTGAGGAGGGCTCCAGGAGATAGCTGCCCATAAACCAAGAAGTAGGCTCTCGCCAGGCACGGGGTCTGTGGCACCTTGACCTTGGTCTTCCAAACCTCCAGAACAGTGAGAAATAAATTTCTGTTGTTTAGAAGCTGCTTTGCCTATGGCGTTCTCTTTTAGCAGCCCAAACTGTCTTCGACAGGTGGCCAGTTTCTGTACATGGCTGGATGAACCCCTATTCTTTTCCCTTCTCTTGGTGTTAATACTGTTCAATTGATTAGTACTTTATAAACTAGTGTTATCTCATTTCATTTCCTACATGGAATTCAGTTATCAGGTATTTTAGACTACGAGTGACAGAGCTGGGATTTGAACCCTGAAGGACTCCAAGAACAGGACTTTTCCACCGTCATTCAGAAGAGAAGTCTATTCAGATCTCTGAGGCCCAAAGTGGCTTCTTTTCTCTAAGCTTCTACAGCCTTTTCATGGCTGTTGAGCTGGAGAATTTGTTTCAATGCAGAGGAATATTAATGAATTTGATTCACAAAATTTAAGTTTTGTCTTTTTGGGTTTTTTTCCTAGTACATACATTCTGAATGATTTGGGCAAATTCCCACTGATACGTCAGTAAGACCTTGGTTTGTGAACGTAATTTGTTACAAGCTGAAACATGCTGATAATCCAAAGCACTTGTATATCGAAGCAAACTTCAAGAACCCTTGGCTCAGTTGGGATCATGTGACGTTCGGGGCCATGTACTACTCGTATTTCAAGACATTGCTGGTTTATCAAGTTAAAATTTATCATAAATGTGTGCTCGTCTTGCGGAATGCTTGCAGAAAAAGCTCCTCGCAATCCGAGGTTCTGCTGTGTATGTAGCTTGTTTGCTACTTTGCCTGATTTGTTGTAAGATAAATAAATTTGTGGGAGCCCCAAGACACAAAGGATTTGGTAGCGAGACCCCCGAGGCTGGCGGGGTTTTTGTTTGCTCACTTGAAGATGAATAAGAATTTCTGAGATCCCAGACCCAGTTTATAGCACTTTGCTTTGTTTATCTGATGGAATAGATTCTACAGCTTGATGATACCTCTCACTAATGTTTTCCTCATCTCAGGAAACCTCTATTATTAGTGGTTCTCAGTATGAGGGAGAGACATTTAGCAATGATTTCCTTTGTATGTGAAGGTTTTTAAGGTCTCGTTTTATTTAAATTTCATTTTTGCTGAATTAGTCCTAGAAGCATGCTATTTTATTCTCCAATAGTCGAAAAATGACTGTCCCTTTCTTTCCTCCCTTTTGAAGTTTTTAGAATCATCAAGAACATTTCCTTTCTTCTTTACCTCAACCATCTATGGTAATAATGGCTTTCATCATTGGTCATCTGCAGAGATCTTTCTGAATATATTTTTGAGTCATAAATAGAGGAAGCACTAAGGAAAATTTGCATTCCGCTTTGGGCAAAAAAATCTAGGAATAAATAGAGCTTGAAATATGTTCTGTGGCGCTGTTCTGAAGCTGTGCAGTATGCCTCTGAAATTACAATTTTGCAAGGGTACAGCAGAAGATCGGAGGAATGAATGGGACCACCCATCTGGTTCATGTGAATATCTGTGCTACCCAGACAATGTAACACTGGAAAGAGAAATGAATTCCTTTTTGAGTTCCTCCTAGAAGTCTGCATTTGGCTGATGACATTCAAAATGCAGGAGCCAGACTGGTAGTAATTAAGTGAGATCACACGAAATAATGGACACAAAAGTGCTTATGAAGGAAGACTACTTTGCATATAAGCTATTCTTAGGAGCCGACCACTGCAAGAGAAAAGAAAAGAAAACAAAACAAACCTTGAGAGATGTTGAGACCATGGCCTGAGTGTCCTTTTAGTTACCAGTAAGACAACTGGGCAATCTATTTATAGTCTTTGAAAGAGAATCACTTGAGAAAAGCTAGGCTGGATTCAGTAAAGACACAATACTTGTCTGATTGCCTCTTACACACACGAGTGTGACCACCTTGGTTTGTAGTTTACTCTTCATCTTGATTTAGGGGAGCTCATAGGACAGGAGAAGCCTTTCTCATCCGTACATCTTTGATGCTGTAAAACTAGAGCGAGATCGACGTTGCATTCAATGCATATGTGAAATTTGACTGTATCGAGCCTGCTGTGAGAATCTCAAATCTTCTGGCACCAAATGGGTGTCCTACAGCTCAGTGCTATCCTGACACTATATGCTTGGCGTTCGCCTCGGTCCCACCCATGAAAGGGCTCAGTTCCACAAGGCTGCCTACACTGCAGATGCCAGTCATGAGATCAGGGCCGCTTGTATCACTGACTGACTCGCGATGAGTCACATGCTCCCACTGTTTCCTCCTCACATTTGATAGTTTGCCAGAATAGCACGCAGAACTCAGGAAAACCCTTAATTGACATTTACTGGCTTGTGACAAGGGTGCAGGCAGCTCTGGAAGAGCCAAGTGGAAAAGGTGCATAGGGCAAGAGAGGGGGGTGTGGTGTGGCACAGGGTGTCTAGGCCCTCTGTGAGTGCGCCCCCGTCCTGGCATTTTGATGTGCTCACCGACCTGAAAGCTCTCTCAGTCTCATTGTTCAAGAGTTTGTATAACTCAATGTCCAGCTCCACTCCTTTCCCCAGAGACTTGGGAGAAAGGCTGTTAAAAGTTCCAACCCTGTTATAATTGGCTCTTTCTGGTTTCCAGGCCCATTTTTGAAGCTATCTAGGGGGTCCTACCCTAAGTGATCACATTAGAATGAACTCCAGTGTACTCAAAACAGGCCTCATTATCGCTATCAAAAGGCATTTCTATCACGTAGGAAATTTCAAAGGTTTGGGGAGGTCTGTGTTGGGAACACAGACAGAGCAGATGGAACCACGGGAACCAGGAAGTGCAGCCTGATCTCAATTACAGAAGATGATTCTAGACCTCCTCATTGGACACCCCACTAATCTACGGAAGGAATCTTACTAACCAGCCTTTACCTCCATTAGTTTCCTCACATATTCACCTTCCCACAGTTTGCTGTCCTTCGAAGCCTTAAAAACTTTCTTTGTCTCTTCTCCCCAAGTTCTAACTTTGAGTTAGTTACTCAAGACTGAGTTCTCCTATGTGTATGCACGATGTATGTGCTGATAAATTTCTGTTTGTTGTTTCCCTTTTTAATTTGTCTTTTGTCAGTCTAATTTGCAGGGCCTCAGGTAGAAACCAGGAGTACAGAGGAAAATGAATCTCCTCTCCTACAATATAGATCCACTATTGTGGGCATAATACAGATACTTTCATTGTTCTAAAAATCCCGTGTGATCTGTCCCTTCGTTATTTACCTACTTTTCAATACCATTTTTTAGGCTACATGATGGTCAAGCACAGCAGAACCCATTTGGACCTCTCATGTATCATAAATGGAGGAAAAGCAGCTTTCAGGAGTGCCCAATAAACATTTGGTCCATCCCCAGGGATGACGTACCCTACCTCAAAAAACCTTCGTGGTGATCTAAAGATTCTTTTGGTATGACTTGTCTTTCCAAGTATGCAGCAGACCCAAGGTGACCTGGAATGACTTTACGCCAAAAACTTATTATATGAGGTGCGATAATTGCTGAAATGCTCAAAAGGAGGTTTAGTCGGAGCAGAACTCATTCTGGAGAATGATTCTCCACTTCACAGGGCAAAGGCTGGTTCTCCAAAAGGCAGCCATGGAGTTTCTGGCAGACAGCGGGGTCCCGGGCTCTGGCTCATTTCCATTCTACATCTTATGGTCTCAGGATATCTTTAAGTTCGGTCACTTCTCTACCCTAGTGGTGGTGGGACCACACATTACTAACAGGAGAAAACGGCATCTGGAGTTAGAAACGTCATCAAATCCTTGGCATTCCCAATTAGGATTATAAGGTATTTTATTTCTTTCTTTAAGGGGATCGAAAGGGCACGTAGAGTTTTGCTTTACCCTCGGAGAACAAATTATACAGGAATCGATGCCACTCTTTTGTATCAGATTAGAAATACTCCTTGAAACGGCCTGTCTGTAAGATTCGACCCTCTCAGGCCGATATATAATGATTTAGTCTTTCTTTTGGCAACAGCCAAAGTCACGCTGAAGAACGTAACTCGAAGACTCTGGAATTGTCTAGAGATCATAAAAGTTCATAAAACAAAAATATAACAAGCAAGACGTTTGTAGAAAGTGCTCATAAGGCTTTGAAATACCAAATCAATTCTTCTTTTAAATAGTGAAATAAAAGGCGCACTCAATATTTAAAGAAGCTCAGAGACGATGAGAACAATTTGCGATGTTTATTATTCTAGAAGAGTCCTTTGAGGTGGTCAGTGCTACTCAAAGGGGAAAAGTAAAGCTGTACACATAACACGCACTAGTGTATGTTGTTGTGACGCTTTCAAAGGAGGATACGGCTGGTAAAAATGACTCCTTCTCAGAGGAGGGGGACTCTTTTCTCCTCATTTTCCTGCCACCCTTGGTGGTGTCTAATTGCACCAGGAGGGGCTTTAACCACCCAGCCAAGTTGCTGGGGCCCGAGTTCCCTCATCCCTTCAGGGAATGACTATGTAGAACAAAAGCTCTGAGCACCATATCGTCTAAGAGGATTTAGGGAGAAATCTCTGGATGAAGTCTGTACTTCTAAGAGGAAATGTAACTTCAAAGCTGCCTTGGAGCTGGAGGGGCCCTCATTCATTTAAAAAAAAAAAAAGCAGGAGGAGGAGACTTCTATTAATGTCAGCAGAACTAAAAGTGAAAACTCCCCGGTGCAGTGTTTGTGGATGGTTGGTTTCTTTGCTACACCAGTAGATTAACATAGGCCCAATCTTTTAAACCATTTTTCAGGCACAGTTTGGATATTGAAATGCTTGGTTTGGGATATAGTGGTGACATTTGTTTTGTTTTGTTTTGTTGTTTTGTTTTCTTGTAAGTGTATTCATTTATCTTGAGAGAGAGCACGAGCACGTGGGGGAGGGTCGGAGAGAGAATCCCAAGCTGGCACCACACCATAATTTATAGAGCCCCATGTGGGGCTTGAGCTCACGAAGAGTGAGATCGTGACCTGAGCTGAGATCAAGAGTTGGGCACTCAACCGACTGGGCTACCCAAGTGCCCCCAGAGGTGAGGCTTTTAATAGTAATTATGATTTTGCCTAAGAACTCGCATACGGCCTTTCACGTATCACCCACACACCTATTTATTCCAATACTTTATGGCCCAAACTGGAATTATGTTATTTATCCTCTTGATTTTTGCGTCACTGTGAAATTGTCTATTTCCCATCGAGAAACAGGAATGCAACGTCCACACTGTAAGTGAGATCAGTAGAACCCCGCTTTGTGTCTCTTTGAACAATATGCTGCTATAAAGCATAGCCCAAATATTACAGGATAGGGCATAAAAGTAAAACTTAAGCTCTAGTGTTACAGACCGAATGTCTTCCCTCCAAAATTGATACGTTGAAGCTGGAACCCCCATGTGACTGTGCCTGGAGACGGGGCCTTTTTCGCTTAGTTTTCAAATTCCATACTCATCTCCTATTCATCAGTGCCTCTCCTTTTCCAAAACGGCTACGGATTCGCTGAGGCTGTTTCTGTTAGTCACCATTTGCTCAGATTTCCTGCCTCCGTGGCATTTTTGGATGCGGTCCCGCCTTGGTCCTCCCTCGCTTGTTTCTCCAACTTTCCCTATTATGTAGGATCTTTCCCCTGACATCACATGGCCACTCACAGTGTACTGAATTTTCACTGAGGATTGCAAAAGGGGGGTCACAGCACAACTCAATATGGGTGACAGTGTAAAATACAAGCCAAGAGCCGTCCTAGTCCTCCTGCTGTCCCTGTCATGAGGAAGTGCTCATTGGCCTTAGCTTCTTTGTCATGCAGTCCTGCTGGGACTTGGATTACCGTGACATTTTCAGGCCTGAGGACACCTGTTTCCTCACTCGTTGAAAGCCACTAACTCTTTTCCAAATCACCTTTCTCTAGGCAGGAAAACTCCCCTCCCGCAATACTAGATATCTGGCTGAACTTTGCATTTTGAAAACTTATGGAAGTAGTCTCTAAAGTACATGCCCTACCTTTTCTAAATCCCCACTTTTAGCAGGAAAAAAAAAAAAAAGAAGAAACACACACATAGGCACACACGTACACACATGTAGATATGCAAACATACAGACATACATGTATAGGACTACCTCTTAACGCAGACAGGTAATAATCAGAAGGGGAGAGGGAGTAGGAACCCAAAACAATAACAGAAAACTGAGTTTACAAATTGAAAGGCCTCCATAACAAAAACAGTGATCCTGATATCTCATTGACTCTTTTGTGTGAAATTGCACGTGCCTGGGCATCAGACAGTATGCAATCAGCAAGCTGTGCTGATCTCAGGGATGAGATTCTGTGATTTAAAAACAAAAACAAAAACAAAACAGGTTATCTTCTAACTTTATATGTTGCGCTAGTTATTTGCAAGGATGCCGTATTATTTATGTAACCAGAAAAATCTAGCAAGGTTATTTTTGACTGCGGAAAATTTGCAGTTGTTTCCGAACGGAATCATACTTCAGCGGGGCTGTTGCTTCTATCCTGATAAAAGCGATTGCCAGGCGGCCAGAGTAGCCTCAGTATGCATTTCCTCTCTCTGCAGAGCAAGACCTATAAGGACTTGCTTGTGGTCTCTGTGTGTTTGGCTTCCGGTTGCTGTCCGGTAGGATATGAACCTAAATATGCATACGTTTGTATGTCAACCACTGTGTCATTCTGTGTGAGAAAGAAGCCCCGGTTCTTACAGAATAGAACTATGCAAAAGCTGCCTTCCGTCTGGAAGGTGCTAGAATTGCACGTTACCCCACAGTAAACGGGCTCCTGAAAACAGCTATGCACATCCTTAGGCTACATTAGCCTACAGATGTGTGCAAAACACCTGCGCCCTAGAAGGAAATCTCAGCAGTTTGGAAACAGCAAACAGGGTGTGACTAGGGCAAGGCTGGGCCCAGACATCACTGTGGGGAAAGCTTGCGGGCGTGGTGGGCAAGGCAGAAATGAAGTAGGAGCCGAGGTGATGGAGTGCAGCCTTCCGCAAGGGATGGCGACAACAGGGCACACACATCGGGTATCGTGGTCAACATCAGCCTCAACTCAGGCAGTACCGCGTGACAACAGCAATCTCCGTGCGGAAGGTCACTTTACATCATCTGGTTGGAGCAGCTTCCACAGGCTAATGTAGCTGTGATGTTAGGGCTGTTCTTCCCATCCTATGGAAAATCAGTAAAGGGTACGGGCCAGGACTGCGGTTCACCTTTGCCTGCTGGCTGATGCTTCTTGGAATTCTTAGAAGTCTCTTTTACTTCGGGGGGGGGGGGGTGTACTCCAAAATGGATCGTGGTAAAATTGAATCACGTGCTCTAGACAACCTCAGGAGGACCTATAGGAAGAACGTTTCAAACTTACTTAATTATGATTAATTTCATTATATTGAGAAATAAAGAATACTCCACAAGAGTAAATCTCATAAAAGGGGATCCCATCTCTTTTCTAACTAAAAAACCAGGAATGGAGAGAAGGAATACAAAACATATGTCGCGATAAGTGTGTAAAGCTTCACTTTAATGGGAAGTAATTTTAATGTATTTTAAAAGTTTGAATAGGGGCACCTGGGAGGCTCAGTCGGTTAAGCGTCTGACTCTTGGTTTCCGCTCCGGTCGTGATCTCACGGTTTGTGAGTTCGAGCCCCACATCGGACTCCGCGCTGACAGGATGGAGCCTGCTTGGGAGTCTCTCATCCTCCCTCTCTCTATGCCCCTTCCCTGTTCATGTGCTCTTTCTCTCTTCCTCAAATAAATAAAAAAAACTTTTTATAAAAAGTTTGAATATACTTCAGATACTGTGGTATTGGTTGGCTATATTCATTTTGCATTGCCACAGAAACAGATCACCACAAAATGAGTGGCTTAAAAGGACACATATTTATCATCTTACAGTTTTGGGGGTCAGAAGTCTGGCATGGGTCTCCCTGGGTAAAATCAAGCTGTTGGCAGTGCTGCGTTCCTTCTGGAAGCTCCAGAGAAAAATCGGTTTCCTTTCCTTTGCCAGCTTCTAGAGGCTGCCCACATTCCTTGTCTGAAGGACCCCTTCCTCCACCTTCGAGGCCAGCAAGGTTCATCTCGTCCATCTTTCTTCTGGAGAGATCCCACCTTCTGATCCCAATCAGTCAGGCAAGATTCTCTGTTAGGTTTTTTTTTTTTTTTTAATTTTTTTAGATGTTTATTTTTGAGAGAGAGAGAGAGAGAGAGAGAGAGACAGACAGAGCATGAGTGGGGGAGGAGCAGAACAAGAGGGAGGCACAGAATCCAAAGCAGGCTCCAGGCTTTGAGCTATCAGCACAGAGCCCGATACGGGGCTCGAACTCACGAACTGCGAGATCATGACCTGAACTGACGTCGGATGGTTAACCAACTGAGCCACCCAGGTGCCCCAAGATTCTCTGTTTTTAAGGATCCATGAGCTTACATTGGGCCCTTCTTGATAATCCAGATAATCTTTTCAACTCAAGGTCCTTAAATTATACCTAAAATCCCTTTTGCCATGTAAGGTTAACACGTTCATAGGTTCCAGAGATTAAGTCACGGGCATCTTTGGGGGGTATTATTGTGCCTCCCATACTGACTATGAAATGTGGTGTGATAATACAGAATAATAGCACTGAACTGTTTGCACAGAGCTTTTTGAGTCTGCTGACGTTTCATGTCTATGACCATTGCCTGTGTATTTTCATAAAAATACACTTTGAAAAGTGGTACGCTATCATTTTATGATGTCAAAGCAACAAGAGTTAACCCTGAACAATGACCACTTACGACAAAATGGTACCCGCAGATTGCTGCATTAATTACCTGATGGTAGACCATCGTGCTTCTTGAAGATGGCATTTGTAAGTGTGGGTATTTAAGTACAAAGAAATAATTTGTCCAAGTATAAAGCGGTTAGAAAACATTAATTTGTGAGGATCGAGTAACGGGAAATAATTTGTGATGGGAAAAATTCCACTGAAATCTGGAATGTAAGTATATTAGATTTGTTTCCTTTCCCATTTGCAGAGCAGCTTTTTATTACTAACTCATCTGTAAGGCTAATGAATTGTCTCTTTAAACACCGTGTACTTAGTTTTATGGTTTAAAAAATTAGTGTTATTAAAGCATCTTAAGTAAGAGAGGCTCTTTGAATTCCATCACATTTTGCTAGTGAAAGTAAATTGCATAATTATTACTTTGCTGGCTTGAAATGCTGGTTCTGATACTCAAGTTCATTGCCTCAGAATATTAAATAAAAAACAGAGAGCCAATAGTCAGGATTACAAGAAATTGCTAAGGAAAGGATCCCTAAAGAATGAAGAGTATGATACCACATAGGAGGAATTTGTGTTATAAATGTTTTTACTTGCTTTTATGTATGTTTATATATGTATGTACATATGTATGGACATATATACACGTATACTTTTATATGTATACATATACATATACTACGTATATACATATCCTTTTTTTTTGAGCAATCTCTACACCCAGTGTAAAGCTTGAACTTAAAACCTTGAGATCAAGAGTCACATACTCTACCGACTGAGCCAACCAGGCCCCCCCTTTATTTGGCACATTTAAAAATAGTTCATTTCCAAGGGATTTCTAATGAAGTGCAACAGATACTTTGGTTTCTCTCCTGGCATATATTTCTCCTTCCCTCCTTCTTAATATATCCCCAGCTGTTTATAGTGCATGGGCATGCTGTCTTTCATCCAACCCTTGACTCAAAGGATTAATCTAAACAAATCGGTATGATTCCCTTCCATCGACCATAGGGATTTGCACAAGCACGGTCATATACAGCATATACAGTTTGCGTAGGGCATTTTCCGCTGGGGACTTTAGTTTATGGCTTGGGGACTCTTTCTTTTGGGTGGCTTTGGAGGTGGAGGCCAGCCTTGAAACTGAAAAAAGCATATCTGAACATAAAACCAGCCATTTTGTAAGGAGTAATTAGGTCATTTAATTATTTTATGATCCATCTGGCATGGATATGGAACATCAGTGTGGGAAGGAATATGGAAGTGAAAGAGATTGATTTATACTCATAGGTTCTAGAAAAAGGAGGCACAGGACACTCAGAGAGCCAAACAGAGGGTTCCTAAAACCTTGAACTGGGGTTTCTCCTGCAGAATGCAGGCAGAGAGAACCAAAAAAACCTATGGACGGCAGTCTTTCCTGGGAGTTAAGGGTGGTATGGTTTTGGGCATGTGGAAAACACACTTGTTGGTTCATTTGAATGCAACTAGGTTAACCGGAAGGGGTGAACGATCATGGTGGGGGGAGGATGCCACCATGAGGCTTATGGCTTGACTGTAAACGTTGAAATGAGTGGGTGGGGGGCAGATTCAGGAAAACTGAGTAAAGGTTCAAAAGAAGTGTCATGGAAGGGACATTGTGGCAACAAACATTTTTTCCTTACATGCCGCTAGCTAAACAAAAGGAGAAAGATAATGCTGAAAGAATTGCAGAGACATGGAGGAAAAATCCTGCTAAACAGAGCCTGAGTCTTAAAATTGCCACAAAAGTTCCACGTCCCTCATGTTTGTCAAGACATCGTACTTGCATATTCTGTTACTTTCAACCAAAACCATCTTAAATGATGCTTCAAGCAATATGTAAATACATTTTCCTTTCAACAAATACACTTGCATCCACAGACTGCCATTCTTAATCTCAGCAAGTAGACAAATAAAACTGCCAAAGGTTTTAATATCCTCTCAGTTGTCATTAACATCTTAATTAATCCAATTCAGTACATTGGCAAATGTTTTTCTTAATTTAGGTAGGTCCACAGTATTGGGTTAATCATAATCGTTGGTGCATAATTAATCATCATTGCATAGCTTTCTTATTGGTTTATGTAATTTGTTTCGATAGCAATGGGCACCCTAACCCCCCCCTCCCCAAACTAAAAGATAACCAATATCTTATATCAACCCAAATATTGTCTCCCTACTTCCTCAGGGGAAGTAACTGTGATCCCACAGTTGTGTTCTGTCATTCCCTTCTTTTTTTATATGTAGTCTGATGATCTAAATTCGTGTGCCTAACAGCATATTGTTTATGTTGTCTGTTTTGAGCTTTATTAAAAAGATCATGCTTTCTGTAGCCTCATGGGACTTGTGCTTTTTAGCCAACGTAATCACTCCAATTTATGCACATTGTAGCAAGTAACTACTTTTTAAGGTACACTGTTCTGTGAATATGTCACTCTGTTGTGTGAATATGTCACAATTTCTTTGTATATTTTACCATTAACTGGCAATTTTGAAGTGTTTCCAGGATTCTTATACTATAAACCCTTTTTAAATAAATAATCTTGTATATGTTTCCCAAAGCACATGTAGAAAGATTTCTCTTTGGTCTATATCAAGGAATAAAATTGCAGTCATAAGATAAGAAAAATATATATATATCATGCTATACTGCCATCCAAGGGGTTAACAAATTTACACTTCCATCAGCAAGTATAAGACATCCAAAACTTGGAATCTTTAGATATCTTGATATTTGCTAATCAAACATGACTTCTGATTTTAATCTTGGTACACATTTTCCAGATTACTAATAAGATTAAACATCTTTTCACATTTCTCACTATATGAATTCCCCTTTCTGGAAATACTTGTTCATGATTTTTGTCAATTTTTTAAGTATGCTGTCTACTTTAGAAAATGATCAACTTATTAACTTTGCTTTTATGACTAGCACTTTTTATTTATTTTATTTATTTAAAAAAGTTTATTAATGTTTATTTCTGAGAGAGAGAGAGAGAGAGAGAGAGAGAGAGAGAGCATGAGCAGGGGTAAGGCAGAGAGAGAGAGGGAGACACAGAATCCGAAGCAGGCTCCAGGTTCTGACCTGTCAGCACAGAGCCTGAGGTGAGGCTCCAACTCGTGAACCTGGAGATCATGACCTGAGCGGAAGTCAGATGCCCAACCTACTGAGCTACCCAGGTGCCTCAGTTTAGCACTTTATAAAGTCTTATTTAAGAAATGGTTTCTTAATGTAGCCTTATAAAATAGTCACCTGCATTTTCTTCTAAAACTGTTAAAATTTGTCTGATTTTTATGTCTTTCATCATCTGGAATTAATTTTTGTTTATTATATGATATGGATATGTTTTATTAATCTTTTTTTCAACTTTTTCATATAGATAATAACACTTTAGGGTTTTATCCTTAGCAATCTATCATGACACTTCTACTTATATATCATTGTTTTATTTATGCATTGTTTCCTTTCTGTGTTCTTTATTTTATTTGCCAATTGTCTTCCCCTGCCCAACACTGTATCATTTTATTTTCTCCAGCTTTATTGATATTATTGATATGTAACATTTATTTATAAGTTTAAGATATTCAGTGTGATGATTTGCTATGCCATATTCATTATTACAGTTGATCATCAGTGTGGATATCTGAAGGAGGAGAGGAATTTCCCAGGCTAATGAGCACTGTGGCTATTTTGAATCCTTTTCTCTCCCATAAAACTCTCAGGATGTGCTTGTCAAGTTTTATTAACAATTCTGCTCAGCTTTTGATTAGGATGACATTGAGTCTATATGTCAGTTTGGGGAGAATTAATATCATTTGAGAATGATATTTTTATCCATGAACATAGTCTATGTCTCTACTTATTTAGAAGAGATATGATTACAATTTTCCATTGTTTCTAAAGTTAACTCTTTATTTTTTCCCCTCAAATTGTTTTATAACAATGATTCTCAATGTTGACCAAATATAAAAATTACTTGAGAAGGTAAAAAAAAAAAATGATGCTTGAGCCCCACCTCCAACAATTAAATCCCTATCTTTGGAGGTAGGGCTCTGACATTGGTTTTAAAAAAAATTTTTTTTTGACATTTATTCATTCTTTGTGAGACAGAGAGAGACAGAGCGTGAATGGGGGAGGGGCAGAGAGAAAGGGAGACACAGAATCCGAAGCAGGCTCCAGGCTCCAAGCTGTCAGCACAGAGCCCAACATGGGGCTCGGACTCATGGACCATGAGATCATGGCCCAAGCTGAAGTTGGACACTTAACCAACTGAGCCACCCAGGTGCCCTTGACCTTGGTATTTTTAAAAGCTGCCCATGGTGATTCTCTTTTGCAGTGTGAAGACAGAACTACTCTTAAAAAGTAATTCTAGTTAGTAAATTATCTGTTTGTATTCACTAACGCCGGATGTTTTGTGCGATCTTCTTATTTTTTTTTTTTTTTAATTTTTTTTTCAACGTTTATTTATTTTTGGGACACAGAGAGACAGAGCATGAATGGGGGAGGGGCAGAGAGAGAGAGGAAGACACAGAATCGGAAACAGGCTCCAGGCTCCGAGCCATCAGCCCAGAGCCCGACGCGGGGCTCGAACTCACGGACCACGAGATCGTGACCTGGCTGAAGTCGGACGCTTAACCGACTGCGCCACCCAGGCGCCCCTGTGCGATCTTAATTAACTCTTATGTGGAAGAGATGAAAGAGAAACTCCTACAGGGACCGAAGCTGCCACGGGTTAACTTAGAGACAAGTGGCTTCTCTGTTTCCAAACCTAAATCCATTCTGCCTATGGCAGTGACTCCAGGAAAAGTGAGTTAGTGCCTCCATTACTTTCCAAAGTTGTCGTGGAGGAATGTACCGCAGGTGGCATTTCAGAAGTGAAGGAAAGTGTGGATTATTTAAGTACAGTCTTTGTCAAATATAAAAGTGCAGGAACTTTTATAAAGTTTCCCTAAAGGAAACTCCTGATACATTTGGCTAGAACTAGAACTAGGGGCACACTTCTTTTTACATGAAAAGACATTTTATTTTACATTAATATGAAAAACAAAAAAAAATAAGTTTAACATACAGATGTCATTTTCATATCAGTATAAAGCTGATGAACAATCCAAAACGTGCACAGTGTGTGAGTGGACAGAAGGACTATTCATAATCAGTGACAGGCAGATATCCCGATTGGTCAATATCAGCACATCAAAGACGTGCATATAAGGTATGTGTCATCTATGATAATATTCTGCGCTAATAAGGGTATTTGGGTAACAGACAACTTTTAAACACAAGTCATGAGACTATAAGTAGACATAACTTTCTTCAGACAATTTGTGTATCAAAAGCTTCTCCTTCTTGGAATTCATTAAAAATGGAAAAATAGTCTAAACATGCTAACAAGACATTAGTAAAGTATAATATGGAGTATCCATGCAGTGTTGTTATTATATTCCTTTCAGTTTTCCAGTATTTGAATTGCCATCCTATGTTTGGAGAATCTCCCAGTGTGGCTTAAGCAACAGCAATTTACGTTCTCAGCATTCTGGAGGCTGGAAACCTGACATCAAAGTGTGAATAGGGTTGGTTTCTTCTAAGGTATCTTTCCTTAGCCTGTAGATGGTCTTCTCCCTGAGTGTTCACATTGTCTTTCATCGGTACCTATTTGTGTCCAAATTTCCTTTATTTCATTTTATTATCTTATTTCATTTGTATTTTAGAGAGAGAGCATGAGCATGATCAGGGGAGAGGGGCAGAGAGAGAGAGAGAGAGAGAGAGAAAATCTTAAGCAGTCTCCATGCTCAGCATGGAGCCCAATGCAAAGCTTGATCCCACGACCCTGAGATCATGACCTCAGCCAAAATCAAGAGTCAGAGACTCAACCGACTGAGCCACTTACGCAGCCCAAATTTCCTTTATTTATAGGTCATATCGGATGAGGGCTCACCGTTACAATCTTGTTTTAGTTTGCTTCTTTAAAGACCCTTTCTTCAAATTCAGTTACACTATGAGATAACTGCGTTTAGAACTTCAACATATGAATTTTGGAGGCACATGACTGAGCCCAGAACACTCATTTCCCCGGCTTCTCTTTCTGAAAGGATGTCGGCATTTGACTTGGGCTCAGCCAGTAAGATTCATTCCCTCTGGAATTTGAGTTAAGAAACAGTTACATAAAGAAACAGGGAAAGAAGAAAATGCTTTCTGGGTAGAGGTAAAAGATAGTGCTATAAGCAACGTCCAGTTTCTAGGGCAATAGTGGGCAGTAGTAGGGCAGTTTCTGGGTTGGCAGCAGCAGCATCCAGAGGCAGAAGCAGTAATGTCCTCCCCAGACTCGTTCTATTTCTTCCATTGGTCATGCCATTTTATGAGCTGGTATCTCTAGGCTTCTTGGTGATTTTACGAGATGCTCAGTGTCCTCTTAGTAAAATTCTCTCTCCTTAAATTGGCTAGAGTTAGTTTCTATGACATAAAACCATCAAGGCTGACCAATACAGCCCATATGGTGGAGTATTATACAGCCATCAATAAGAAGATTTTCGAAGAATTCAGTGGTGTTGGTAATATTTAAGATATATTGCAAAGTGAAAAAGGTTATAATACAGTGTATGTAGTATGATCTCAAGTTTGTTTATACGCTCTATATGTATAATCATAGACAATGGAAATATATCAAATGTTTATAGTAATTATCTGTGGTTGTTGAGATTACATTTGACTTGCGTTTTCTCTTAGACTTGCTGAATTTTGCAAATATTCTATATATTACTTTTATTTTTTATCATACAACAGTTAGAAAAGGGAAATTCAATTCAGCATGGCCCTTTTGGAATTTTCTTTATTCCCATATTATTGGCCTAGATGTATCTTTCTGAGCTTCCACAGGAATCTTCCTGACAACTCTCACTACCCTTCATGTTTCTAACACAGTCTTCAGCACTTTCTGAATGTGCTTGTTAGTCCTTCCTACCCATGGTTAAGTTTCTTGAGGAAAGTCACTAAACCTCACATCCTTATATGACGAGTGCAAACACAGTATCTGGCTTAGAGCAAATGCACAGCAGATATTTGTTGAATGAAAGAATAAAGCTGTTGTAACACAATTTGATAGTTTTATTCACCACCACTGATTCTGACATTTCCCAAGTTTATTATTTAACCCCATCTGTCTATCTGTCTATCTCGTTCAAGCAACCAAAGTAGCTAATAAGCTAATAACCAATAAGGTAGGGCTACAAAAATGTGACACTGGAACCTAGGAATATGGATTTTGGAGTCACGATCCTAGAGGTGGTCGTCAGAGGTGTCGGCAGGGGGACACGAAAGAGAACGCTGAGGAAGAGAGTGTAGTGATAAAAAGAAAAAACCTTGATGCAAGAACCCACTCATTTGTGGGGCGGGAATTAGAAGAGGCATAATCAGAGGGCATCCGGAAGGAGTATCAGAGAGCAGGGGAAGAGCCCGGAAGTGCACGTCATAAAATCCCAGGAGGAAAGTGCTTGACAGAGAAGACACTGGCCTTCAGCCTCTGCATCAGTTATGATAGGCTGTGCTTGGTTACAAATAAACTCAGATCTTTCAGTGGCTGAACATAATAGCTTGTTTCTTGCTCACATTACAGTCCAAGATGGGTGGCCCTGGTTCCTGGGTGATTCAGGGAACAAGGCTCCTTCTATCTCATGGCACCAGCTTTCATAGGACCTTGCTGTGCTGAGAGAGAGGGGGAGAGAAGTTCCTTGGAAAAGCCCTTGATCTGAAAGTGATTTATGTCCTTCTGCTTATATTCCATTGGTAGGAACCAGCCTACTTGTAAAATGCAAGAGTCAGGCAGCTTCTTCCTAGAAATAAATCTGTACTATGGGAGGAGTAGACGCGTTTTGGAAGACGGGTGGCTGGTCTTCCTCAGTGTTTGATGTCCAAGCAAGGGTAAGAAAATGAGGCCTGAGGAATATCGTGGCTACATTTGGTGATTTCAAGTCATTTGGTGATCTTCAGTAGAATGAGAGGGACTGAAGCCACATTTCAGTCGCTAAAAGACAAGTGGACATTTGAAGAGGTGCAGATAGCAGATAGAAGAGATAGATGTATTTGTCAAATAGCTAGCCAGTGCACAGGGAGTTAGGAAAAAAAAATAACAGATTGAAAAGGGAGTAGGACAGAAGGAAATGTTTTATTTTCACAATTAGTGGATCTGAGTATGTACAAAATAAGCAGAAAGAAATGGAAATGACACAAGAACAGCAAGAGAAGAGAACACAGGTGCAGGGATTAGCAACGGGCAGGAAGAGGAGGAGTCTTCCAGAGAGACTGGAGATTAAAAACAAGGATGGACATACGTGGTGTGCCAATGGAGAAGACAGTTCACTGTTGAGCACTGTCCAGAAAAGCAGGAAGAAAGGCCGGCCACCTGCTCCGGTTGAGGGATAGGGATATAGGGTTAGATTGCAGGGAAATATAACCGATATGGAATCTCCAGTATAAACCCAGGGGAAAGTGTCAGGAGATAAATAAAATAATAGCTAAGTAGAGGAGATCACAAAGCTGAGGTTAGAGATTTATAGACATCCCAATCAGATAATAAAGCTCTTGGTCATATTCTCCTTTTCTTATGAGTAATTTTCCATTCTCTCTCTCTCTCTCTCTCTCTCTCTCTCTCTGGAGAAAGAGATTTATTTTAAGTATCAGTCAAGCTAGGCACAACTTTTGAGGTCAAACCAGTAAACTATGCAAATAGACTAGAAATAATAATTTCTTTTTTCAGTGCTTGGTACTGTAGGTTGGCAAAGAAACACAGCAATGTGAATACGAAAAAAAAAGTCATGTACAATTACTGAAATATACAAATTGAGGGTGTTATTTTTACTTATCATTTCATATTTCAAATGGCTTCTGAGTAATGATCCTTGTAAATGTTTGTTCACAAATAGAGGTATGAATTCTGTGTGGGTGTTAAGACCATTTAAAAACTGGAATTACTTAAGACGCATTATTGGTGCAGAAGGTGGTAGTTATTTTTTCCTTCTAATATGAGGGTAAATACAAATAACATTGCTAGAGAAGAGTGAAGTAATTTTCACTCAGTTGAGTGGCAATGTTTTTCATTTTATGACTCTTTTTAGCCTGCAGGTTGTTACTTTTCAAAGTGTATTTAAGAATAATCTCTTTTCCTTCTATACTTCCTAGGAAACACTAAACCTATCCATTATCAAAGACTCCTACCAGTTTAAACACAATTTTAAGTCTATGACTTTTTCTAGGCCAACAAGGAGCCAGCAATATCCACCCAGAAGGCATTTGATAACCCACCAAACTCACCTCAGCATGAGCCAGATTATAAAGGAAAAGAAAATAATTCATCCCACGTTCAGCCTTAAGCTGAAATATTTCTAATTAGATACAGAAATAATTATTTATATACACATCTATGTCCACAAACACACTCAAAAATATATCATTGGCTATTTTTAAACCCTTTTTGGCCTCATTTCCTCAGTCATATAGACATTGAATAAAACAAGCTTATAAGAAAATTTAAAAACACATATTTTAATATGGACACATATTTTAAAATAAAAACTTGAAAATGCTCACTATCTTAGAATTACTTCTTTTGAATAATGAGAATGCATTTAAAAGCTTTTAATATCCGTCCTCATCAATCTATATGGTATTTTATACAAAATAAATAAAATCATGTTTACACTTGAGGAAAGGAAATATAAATGTAGCTTAAAATTAAATTTGGCCTCATTGGTTCTAGAATTCTAATATATAAGCATTGTCCCTAAAGAAAAAATTTTATGGAAAATTTTTAAAGTATTCATGAGCTAAGCTTCAATAAAAGTTCATATTGTTTCCACAAAACAGAATAGCAAACTGGGTTCATTTTATTACATGGAGTCAGAAAATACTATATATGGTATGTGTGTGTGTGTGTGTGTGTGTGTGTGCGCGCGCACATCATATATATGTCCTACAATATATATATATTATATAAGGGTCAAATCACATATATATGTCTCTATATAGATATATATATATAAAATTGTGAAAATGGGTTAAATTCCCATAAGCAATACATGATCCTAAAATACCACAATATAATGAAATCATGACAAGTTGGTTTATTATATTTTTCTCATATATCTGATTTTTCTAAAGCTAGAGAGAAAAATTACCAAATGTTTATAGACAGATGGTTTAAACTTAATCAGATTAAGTATCAACATGGAAATCAATTCAAGGTCTGAAAATCCCAAGAATGCTTTAAAAAAAATCTATAACAAGGCAACTTCATAAGACAGAATTAGGCAGAGGCCTCATATTTCATCTGCTGGATTTATTCTGCCATTGACGTGTTAAGTGTCCCTCCAATAAGCTGTCTTTGTAAATGGTTTGCCAAAGTACAGTTCTGAATTTAGTATAAATGTATTGTTTGACAGCTGGGATTTGACACGTGTAACTAGTTTCTTTTTCGTTAAAAACTAGCTTCAGCACAAGTTTGTCTAACTTGAAAAAGCACAAAGAGTTCCAGATTGGTAGTATCCATCATTAACTTCAGCTCTTGTAGGGTACGGAATAATCATGGTGTCAGTGGATAGTCATGGCTGTTATGTAGAATTAATTTATTATTATTTGTTTCTAAGTCTGTCTATCTCTCTATATATACATTCTTTCAACTTCCTTGAGTAGAATTTAACATAAAAATATATTCATCTTGAAGAGATTATGTGCACTCTCACATCGATTGCAACCTTATTCGTAACAGCCAAGATTTGCAAACAACCCAAATGTTGATCAACAAATGAATGGATAAGAAAATATGGTACAGCTGAATAGTGGAATATTACTCAGTCTTAAAAAAGAAGGAAATCCTGGGGCGCCTGGGTGGCGCAGTCGGTTAAGCGTCCGACTTCAGCCAGGTCACGATCTCGCGGTCCGTGAGTTCAAGCCCCGCGTCGGGCTCTGGGCTGATGGCTCGGAGCCTGGAGCCTGTTTCCCATTCTGTGTCTCCCTCTCTCTCTGCCCCTCCCCCGTTCATGCTCTGTCTCTCTCTGTCCCAAAAATAAATAAACGTTGAAAAAAAAATGTTTAAAAAAAAGAAGGAAATCCTGCCATTCATGACAAATGGATGGCCTTGGGAGACCTCATGCTAAGTGAAATAAGTCCATCACAGAAGAGCAAATACTGCATGGTTCCACTTATATGAGGTATTTAAAATAGTCAAATTCATAGAAGCAGAGAATAGAATGGTGTTGCCAAGGCATGGGAGGAAGGGGAAGTGGGGAGTTGGTCAATGTGGGCAAAGTTACAGTTATACAAGGTAAGTTCTAGAGATCTGTTATAAAACATAGAGCCTATAGTTAATAGCGTGATGTTGTACACTCAAGAACTTGTTAAGAAGATTGATCTCATGCTAAGTGTTCTTACTGCAGAAACAAACCAAAGCATAACAGACAAACAAGAAAAGTAAGGAGATACATAAAATCTCTTGGAGGTGATGGATATATTTATAACTTTGCTTGTCAAGAAGGTATCATAGTATATGCGTATGTCCATATTCATCAAGATATGTAATTAAATATATTTAACTTTTTGTAGATTAAGTATACTTCGATAAAGTTAAAAAAAGATATATATTTGTGGGGGGAAAAAGCGTAGCTCTTCTTTAGTTGTGGCAAGAAAAGACAGGTAAGCATCTTCTATGCCAAAACACATTTGCAGTCAAGTCCATTTTTGTATCTGGGTTGCCTGGTCATTTATGTACTCTCTACCCTCCATTTCTTCCCCTATCCCACAGTCGTAGATATTTAAGGACCTACGCACCAACAGTGGAATCAAGGTCCCAAAGTACAAACCTATGAGAGGATTTTGACAGATGACCTCCAATAAGGAAATGTTTTTGTTCATACAAAGAAACAGGCTTGGTATAATTAATATCAACTTGCCCCTACATTTCTACAGAAAATGATCATCTAGAGTCAATTTTACCCCACTGAAATATATAGTCAAGAATAGTCACCAGGGTAAATCAAGACCAAGTTCTGCTTTTGCCTGAGTTAACTAGATTGCTGTCTCCCTCTTACGAGCCTTAATTAGTTATACTACACAAACTATGACTCAAAAACTTGGCTCAGGGTTTTAGGAAGAGACAAAAGCTTCTTAGGACAACTGGAACATCTTTCTCTCCCTGCAGCCATTGACAGGCTTGTGAGGCTGTTACAGCTGAATAGTAACTTTTCCCAATGGCATAAACAGCATTTCTATTCTGGGCTCCTTCTTACTCCTACCAACTACCCTTGGGAAACCACTGGGCCACTATATTCTTACATGAGTCCTCTTACACAGCTGACTTCATATTTTCATTATGATTTTACACAAGAAATAGAATTTCTATTTTTACTTTTTTCCCTGAAGGTGAAGGAGGTGATTAAGAAATTTCTGAAAGTTGAATAGCTCTCACCTCCTCCCAGCTCCTACTTTATTGAAGAATGTAGGATTTCTGAGACTCTCAAAAACCAAACTCAGGGGACTGTACTCATATTTCAGATCTCAGAACTGATCCATTCAGAGGATTCTATTTTGTTCTTCATTTAAAACCTCTGGATACCAATTTGTCATATAATCAGTGGTGAACAATGAAGGTAGGTATGTGAAAAAGACAGTTCTTGTCATAGGGATAATGTCACATCTACCTATTTAAACTTCCATACTGTATATTTTTTTCTTCCAAATATTTCAGACTGACAAGCAATTTCTATCTTGTAAAATGTAACTTTCAGTTTAAGTAACAGCTTCTTAAGAGTTGTTTTGATCACCTCAACTTTAAAATAAGAATATCAAAGGAGCAAATTGCAAAATAACGCTTTTGCTGTAGTGCCCCATTTTTCTAGCCATAAATACCTATTCAATTCAAACAAACAAAGTGAAAAGCCATTCCCTTAGTCATGTGAGTATACCCAAATCAATTAATTAATAAGAAGAAAGTATCTATTAAGCTCTGAGGGTTTTTTTTTATGCAGATGTTTAAATTCTCCGAGGAGATTTTCACATCTGCGTGTAAGATGGTGACTCATGGAACGCGTCATTGAATACAAGTATGGCTCCTCTTATCTAGTGTGGCGTTACAAACCATCTCAAAACTTAGTGGTTTTAAACAACGAACATCATTGATTTTGCCCATGAAGTTACAATTTGAGTAGGATTTGGCAGAGAAGACTGATCTCTGCTCCACTCAGTATCCAGTGGAGCTGCTCAACTGTGGGCAAGTTGGTAGTGACTGTTAGCTAGGAGTGCAGAAGGGGCTGAAGGTTGGGAGTTTTAGTTCCCTTCCACTTGAGCCTTTCCGTGTCACGTGGGTTTCCTCCCCCACATGGTGGCTGCATGCCAAGCACAAGCATCATGACAGAGACAGCCTGGAAGAGGCTCCAGAGGGTTTGTGACTTGGCTTTGGAAATCAAAGAGTGTCATGTCCACTCCATTCTGTTCACTAGAAGCAAGTCACCAAGGCTAGTTCATACTCAGCCCACATTCAAGGGGAAAGGGGTTAGCTCAATGTCTTGATGAAAGGAAGGTCAGAGAATTTGTGGACATATTTTTTAAACCACTGCACTGTGAAACAAGGAATGCTAAAAATAAATGTTAGATAGACTCTGAAGAGCTAGAAAGGTCAATTTTTCCTTGAATTATAATTTTTAAATGCCACTTATTAAACTTCTGGCATGTGTTTTATATCTCCTTTTAGTAATCCTTACACAAATTCTAAGTATTTTCCATTTTACAGATGAAGAGATTCACATAGAGTAAGAAAGGATTTGCCCAACGTCACACAGGCAGTAAACGGTAGAACCAAGAATTAAAACTGGATCCTTTCTGCTACTCCATGCTAAAGTTCTAAGGAGGGATGAGATCTGAATTTGACAGCTGGATGAGCTATAAGTGGCCATGGATATATGGATATATATCTTTTCAGAGATATAAGAAGAGAATAGTGATGTTCTCTGTCTGCAAGATGATATGACAAAAGATCCAGGAATGCACCATATACTTTCCACAAGCATCATTTGGCTGGATCAGCATATTTATGTGTACTCTCTTGGTGACCATACCTGAGACAGGTGTGGAATGAAAACAGTCTACTGACCCTTGCTTTCTGGGAGATCTGGCAAAAGTCTTTTCAGATAAGCTGGTGCTAGTGTATTCCTGGGAAGGTCAGGGACAGTGAAGAGAGGGCTGGGCTATGGAGGAGGTGGCAAACTAGAGCCAAGTCAGACATCCTAGAAGAGCCAGTAAAGCTTACTAGTAAGATGTCAGCTAAGTCGATACATATAATTTCTAGGATTATTACCCACTTGGAATTTGGTGCTACCTTTTTTCCATAAAGAACATCTGGTTCTCAGTGTGGGTGTGGGCAGTCAGGCATATAAAACATTTTTCCATGTTCTTCTTTAAGAAGTTATGGGATACTACTGTCTTAAATTTTACATCAATTTATTTTGAATTGTGAAATGAACAGGGTCATTCTTTTACTCAAGAAAAAAAATCTCTATTCACTTTTGTTTAAAAAACACTTTTGTAGCACCTATTATGAACCAGACACAGTGGCATATGCTTTACAAAGAGTAAAAAACAAAAAACAAACAAAAATCCACCTACCCACTATAAGTTACTGTTCTTACAATACTTAACGATTCTTATAATACAACCATAAAAGCTTACCACTATTGTGCCTTTTTCTTTTTTCTTTTCTTTTCTTTTCTTTTCTTTTCTTTTCTTTTCTTTTTTTTTGTGGGTAAGGAATAGGGTAAATAAAAGTTGATCTGGGTCCATCTCAGAGGCAGTGTAGTGTAAAAGAAAGGATCCTTGAACTTGAAAATTGCCACCGTTGTCTTGGGAAACTCATTAACTTCTCTGAGTCTTGTTTCTTCTGTGTAAATTTGCTGTGCGAATTAGATGAAATAATCCATAGGGAAATGTATAAAAAAGTATTCCATGAAGTGAAGAATTATCAAGATATTGAGTAAAACTTTGTTAATGAGGATGAATGATGGGATGTGTTCCCAGGTCACAGGGGGCAGCTTTGGACCAGGACCGTTGGTCTCTACTAACATAAAGCATCTTTCAATCCACAGACTTCTGTTAACAGATCCTCCTGGGTTGGCTCTAGAGTTACTTCTACTGTCAGCTGACCTGATCATTGAAAAATAAATGTGAATTACAATAATATAATATGGCTTTTTTTTTTTTGTATGATAAAGAGAAGTACGCATAAGCATTTTAGGTTACATCATGATTGGCTTACATGACTCTATTATTGATCCTTCAAGTTTTCCAATTCTTTTTGCTAATAGTTTTTTTTATTTCTTTTGTACACAATACTGATTTTTAAAAATTGTTGCCTTTCCAAAACACTTACCTTTTAAAAATTGTTACCTTTACCTTATTTATCACAGATTTATCCTTACTGTTGCACTCTTGTGAAAAGTAGATGGAAAACTCATTCACTCTTAATTATATAGGTACCCTTCTATGACTGTATGTGAAACTTCAACCAGAACAAAAGTGTATATATACATATACATATACACATATACATAACACATTATGTTACAAATTACCTGCTAAATATATGTGAAAATATATTTTTTTAACATTTATTCATTTTTTGAGAGGCAGAGAGAAACAAAGTGTGAGCAGAGGAGGGGCAGAGAGAGAGGGAGACACAGAATCTGAAGCAGGGTCCAGGCTCTGAGCTGTCAGCACAGAGCCTGATGCGGGGCTCGAACCCACGAACTGTGAGATCATGACCTGAGCCAAAGTCGGACGCGGAACAGACTGAGCCACCCAGGCGTCCTTATGTAAAATGGTTTTTAAAAATACACATAAAATTAAATACATATGTTTCCTCCTCTCTCTATATATGGCATATATGTATTTAATTTAATATGTATTTTTATATATTTAACATGAAAATTTGTATTTGATTTAGCATGTATTTAATTTGTCCCCTGAATTCATTGCCATCTTTATATACTTGCAACTCCAGACTACAAATATTATGTGACAAAATAATGAAATACCATCTGAAGGGGTAAGAAAAGCTGAACAGTATGCTAAATGTTAGTCTTTCAAATATTTTAAAATATTTCTAGTACTTTGCACTTAAATGTTTTGTAAAAGCAGAATTATCTGTCAGACATTCCATGATGTACATATTTTTTCCTTTATAGAAGCTTTTAAGTTTCCATAAGAAATCACACTTGCTTAAAATAGAAAGTGAGTAGTTTAATCATCATAAATCTAGCCATAATGTAGACTCTGCTCTTTATTTCTAAAAAGAAGTTATGGCTAGAAGTAATGGTGTTTGGATATAACAGTAACGTATAACAATGGCAATGTAACAGTGATAGTGATCACAAGAATTATAATAAGAATGATTGAAACTGGCTATTGAGTGTCTGTTATTGATGGGCCTTTTATAAACATGCTATCGTGTAATGCCTACAATAATACGCAGGACACGGGAAACTTGTTCAGATATTCAGACAAAGACACTTTGGCTCCGAGGGGTTAAATGACTTGCCCCAGGACATGGTAGAGCCAGAAATCAAATTTATGATTTTTTTTTCCCCATGAAGCCAAGATAGTGTTTACAAGGCAACATCCTAAAACACAGATTGGAAATTTACTGGCTACCCTGTGATTACTGACTATCGTTGTCAACCTGAGCCCTTTGTCAGATTTCCAATTCTTCTTTCAATAATTCTTTCTACTTTGGAATGATAGTTTACATCATTAAGTGATTTAAAACTACAAAATAGTCTCACCTGCACTCGCTGCAATTTCTCTCAACATTTTTAGTCTCATTTTACAAATTGGACACAAGTGTGTATTATGATTAGATCACGATTCCTTTTTTTTTTTTAATTCTTTTTTAACGTTTATTAATTTTTGAGACAGAGAGAGACAGAGCATGAACGGGGGAGGGTCAGAGAGAGGGAGACACAGAATCTGAAACAGGCTCCAGGCTCTGAGCTGTCAGCACAGAGCCTGACGCAGGGCTCGAACTCAAGGAACGCGAGATCAAGACCTGAGCCGAAGTCGGCCGCTCAACCGACTGGGCCACCCAGGCACCCTGATCACGATTCCTTTTGTAGGACTATCATATCTATAGAACAAAGCTACCTTGTGCCGTACATACATGTATGAGAAAGGGCTCAATAAATAGTTGAGTAAAAGAGTGCATGCCCTTTAAGGAGGCATGTGTCCATGATGACATTGGCAGTAGCAAACTACTAATACCAAACAAATAAGACCTTTTTCCCAAAATTGAGGAGAAGGACCTCCCAAAAGTCAGAGAAAGATGAGCCACAGACCACAGTCTCTGAAGACCTTGGCCCACTTGGTGTCTCAAAGTCTTAAAAACCATCCACTGGACTCTTCTCCATCACTGTGTCTTCTAGAATCGTCTTGGGCATATGCAGCCCTTCAGAACATGATCCAAGATTGCAAAGTTTGCTCAGTCAAACCTGGAATCAAAATAATAACAATAATAATGATAATAATAATAATAAGGGAAAGCAGCACAGTTTTCCACGCACTCTGTCAGCTCTTTTGCAGCCATGAATATGGTGGCATTTCCACAACTCAACCTGTTAACCAATCAGTTAAAAACAAGATGTAAGAATTAAAAAAAAAAAAAGCATAGCACAATACACTACTTGAGGTATCCTGACACAGTCACTTTTCTTCTCTTGCATGCACTATGGAAACACTCTTAGCAGGCCATGCCGTCTGCAACCTTCTACACTCTCCACAAAGCAGGAGATGTGCAGACAGTTTAGGGGCTCAGCTGCTCAAGAGGCATGTGGGAAACAATCACTGGTTGTTTTTACATTCATCTTTCATCACGGAACTTTGAGAACCAATGACGCTTAAAATGGACATTTCCATAGAATTTTAGCATTTGCCCTGTTCTTTTTAGCTACACGATATGCATTTATGAAGGGTATCCCCTGGACACTTAAGAGCCAATGAGACAAGCAGGAGTGACCCACGCTGTTTTGAGAGGCTGTAGCATCCAGAGGAAACAAAACTGATCTGCTATTCAGAAGTCTAGGGATGTGATTACACCTCTACGACAACATCCTGGGATTATAACCATCGAGTCACTCTGCGATCGTTGACTTTCTTAGTCGTCTCCATACGTAGCAATGCACATGGCAGTAACTACTCAGGAAGGCCGGAAGGAAGAAGAAACTGTGCCAGGTGAATCAGCCAGTCTGTGTCCTTTGAAAGAGAGGTGTTGATTTCATTTGAGATGTAACTGCATTTAAACCAAGTACGAGTAAGCTCTGAATGGCATGTGGAGCTTAGAATGGGTTCAAACTTGGGCCAATGAGAAAGGAGGTTTGATTTTCGTTGAAAGCCAAGGCATCATCTTCAGTGTAAGTTGTAATGTCATAATGCTGAAACATAACTTACACACAGACAATTCCTCTTGGGGTGGAAGGTCAGGCAATTAATCCATTGCATCACCCATTCACCTATGTGTGCCAGCTATTTGGGAGAACTTGAAAAAATGATGGAAAATTCTTAATAATCTTTGACAGTACAATATTTGTACTTAGAGTCTGGCTATTCCAAAACGATGCTTCCCTGTTAGAATGGCTAGTCAATCTCACCACATGATGGAAAACAGATGTAAGATTAGGATGCAAAGTAGTTTTCCAGATCCCTAGTCCCAGCATGCTGCACAGTCCAGCCCCAAAGTTAACCAGCCAAGTGCTGACACATGTCTTACAGCAAAATATCCCTCACAGCCACAGTTCAAAGGCCTCGCTACCCTCCAGGGCAATTAATACAGCATCACGTTCAATGGTGCTTGAACCAAATCCATTGAATCCTCAGGGGAGAAATAACGAAGCAATCGCAGAGCTCAGACAAGAGCAGCATGTAGTGGTGGCTAAGGTTTCAGTCCCTGAAAACGTAGCTTTTCCTGAAAGCACGTGTAGGATTACAGATTCACTCAAAGAGAGCTATGCTCAGATTGTGTAATCTACTTGTAGGACAGTTCTTGTAAGACAGCATGAAAACTGAAGCAGAGTTAGTTAATAAGAAAGAATGAAAGAAGACAGGAAAGAAGACGAGGGAGAGGGAGAGGGAAAGAGAAGAAGAGGAAGAAGAAGGAGGAGGAGGAGGAGGAGGAAGAGAAGGAGGAGGAAGAAGAGGAAAGAGGAGGGGGAAGTGGAAGGGGAAGAAGAGGGGGAGGAAGAGGGAGAGGAGGAGGAGGAGGAGGAGGAGAAGGAGGAAAGGAACAGGGAGAGGGAGAAGGCAACAAGGGAGGGAAGAAGGAAGGGAAGGAAGGAAATCTATTTTAGATGTTCACTCTGCCATAGTAGAGATTTTCAAGTTTCACTTATTGGAGATAACCAGAAGCGCAAAAAAATTGTATTCCTTTAATAAAACTGGAAGTTACTATTGGTGTATATTACCAGGAGATGGGAAAGAGTTCCTTGCTGAGATATGTAGTAAGCATGGTTTAATTCCATCCAGAGCTGATGAACTCAAAAATTATGTTTTTCTCACGTGTCTTGAGCATTCCTTAAAGGTATTGGATAAAGAAATGGTGTCGAACAAACTGTATTGGTTAAATTTGGAAAAAAAAAAAACAATCTAAATCATGACAAGGTATTTTGCAGTCTCTAATGTGTAAATTACCAATAAATATTCTTACTTTTGGTTGAACCTGGAAAGAGCCGCCATGACCACCAGCAGCTTCTAAAGCTGCCTGGAACCCTGGTTAAATGAGTGGGACACATTCGGGAGCACCTAGGTGGCTCAGTTGGTTAAGCATCTCGCCTTTTGTTTCAGCTGAGGTCATGGTCTCACAGTTGGTGAGTTTGAGGCCCATGTTGGGGTCTCTGTGCTGACAGTGCAGAGCCTGCTTCGGATTCTCTGTCTCCCTCTCTCTCTGCCCCTCCTTCTCTTTCTCCCTTACCCTGTCTCTCAAAAATAAATAAATAAACATTAAAAAAAAAAATTGAGTCAGGCACTTTGGGATGCCACATTGGCTCTTGCAGGAACCACTTAGCATTTTGTAAGGAGCAATAATTCGGTGGCCAGAAAGAACAATGCCATATTCCAAGGTGCCTCACTTTTATAGAAGATGAAAACATAGAATTTATTCAACTTTCAATTATCCACATGCGGCTTTTCCATGCCATGCACTATTTGTGGCCATTGGGAGCTTTCCATTCGCTGTGCCTGTCAGCGGGGTCAGGAAGACAGCTCCTATCCCATAGGGTACACCCCTGCTACAGCTGAGCAGAATGTATTTGCAGTCCTCTTGAAGTCCCATTGTCCCCCTCTTGAAGATGTGTGCAAGAAATATATGGTTTGCTAAAGAAAACATAGCTAAACAAAAAATTCCAGTCATTTAAGGATAACCATGTTAAATCTTGACAGAACTCATTCTATATTTTATTGTCTGCATATACATATATATATGCATATATATATATGTTACTGCATACACACACACATATATTAATACAGCAAAATCCTATATATATTCATACAAAGATAGGTATTATGTGGGAAAGGTTAAGAGTGTGGTCTCTATAGCTGGGGTGTCTAAGTTGTACAAGTCACATCTGTCACTTAGCTGTTGGCAATTACTTTCAGTCTCTAGGCTTTGTTCCTTACCGATAAACCAGGGGGTAATAACAATGAGTTTGCAATGAGTGGCTATATATAAGGTGTGAGGACACATGCCTTTCTGTAGCAAGCATCTGTAAATATTAGCTATGATTACCTTGCTTAGAATCCCCTTTTCACTTAACAATGTATCATGCACATCTTATCATGCCAGTAAATACACATTTATGCCTTCACTTTGAGTAGCTGTACAAAATAAATGCCTTTTATGACCATGATAGTGTACTTTATTGTAAGTAGATGGTGTCTAGGTATTTCTTCTACCGTGGACCACATTGCAATGAGTATCCCTATACATCTTTGTATGTCGATAAACTCTTTTGATAAATATCTAGTCATGGAATTAATGGATTAGATGGCGTTTTAAAGATTTTTGGCTTCCCCTGCCAAGCTGTTGTCCACAAAGTTTTCACTTTTCTACCAGCAGTATATGGGAGTGCCTACTGTCCCGCTATCTTGTTGTCATTCAATGTTATCTTTGTTCAAAATGTTTATTAAATACAGTGGTCGCAAAAGATAATGAAACAAGAAGAGTTCATTTGAACAGAAATCGACCTAAGATGAACATATTTTGAATAGTTTTTTTTTCTCCTTGAAGACTATGCCAGCTGTGTGTGTAATAGCCATTGTGTCTGCCTTTGTATGTGTGCGTGGATTCGTGTGTGTTTGTGTCTGTCTGTGTGTGTACACATTTACATATATATGTATATATATATGTATATATATATGTATTTATTTAAATAAGCCTATTAAGATGATCTATCAAAGTTTGCAAAGCTTTTTAGAATTATTTTTGTTTCGTGGAAAGTGCAAAAAACAGTACTATAAAGATGCATCTTCACTGAATATGCTCTTACTCGAGAAAAACTGGATGTGAAACCAACCACTTTTTCACTCTTATTTATTTTCCAAACACCCTACACATTTCATCTGGGTGTGTATTACACGAACATTAAGGGATAGATAGAGGGGATAGTGTGGATCAATTAGTAGAAAATATTACTTTGTAGTAATAAAGATGCCTCGGAACCAAATACCACTTCTCTCGTTGGCAAGGTTTTTGTCAACGGGGCCCAGGTCTGGAATTAACCACCAGATTCTTTTAATAAGAATTCACCCCTTCTTTTTTTTTTTTTCAACGTTTATTTATTTTTGGGACAGAGAGAGACAGAGCATGAACGGGGGAGGGGCAGAGAGAGAGGGAGACACAGAATCGGAAACAGGCTCCAGGCTCTGAGCCATCAGCCCAGAGCCCAACGCGGGACTCGAACTCACGGACCGCGAGATCATGACCTGGCTGAAGTCGGACGCTTAACCGACTGCGCCACCCAGGCGCCCCAAGAATTCACCCCTTCTGTTGCAGCTATAATACGTATCATTCTAGATCCTTAAGATCCACAGCAGGAACTGTGCATATTTTAGTCTTTATTGTATTATAGTGTCTTCAGAAACGAATCCGTGAATGGAAGGATTCAGTACTACCTTCTTTCTCCACTTCTACTTGTTTAGAAATGCTTTTTCATGCATTGGCTGCCCATCAAATCAGAATCCAATCTGCCTCACTGATAAACTTGACTCATTACTCACAATGGGTTCCCTTTGGTTTGTGAAATGTGGCATGAGTTCTACCCTTTAAGAGTACCACATAACCATCTTGCAGCACGGCCTTCCCATTGATAGGATTTCTGTTTTTCTATCCTGGCTTCTTGCTGATTCCTCCTTGGTCATAATAATTCCCAGTCTCCTCTGCCATTCTCTATAGAAGAGGTATTGGGTCTATCCGCAAAGACTCAGGGGGACCACCCCTTAATTGTTCTCCACTCTCCTAGTGGGTGATCGAAGGGTGACTATGTAACGATTTGTGAGTAGTGGAGTTACTAGATATTTTTTCTACCACATTCTGTTTTTTTTTTTTCAGCCTAATGTTTAACATTCATTAAAAACAAAACAATAGAAAACAAACAAGCAAAGACCTCAACCAGTCTAGAAAATCAGGGAAGAGTGGAACTCCGCAAAGTATCCTTGAACCAGATTCTGAATAATAGTAATGGTATTTTTGTAACTTTTGTGAAGAACATTTTGCACATCCAAAGTGACTCTCAGAAAACTACAGGAAGAGTGATACCCCCGACAAAGTACTCTGCTCGGTCTGCTGTAGACTGGATCTCAATGTTGCTAACTGAGGTTGTAGAGAGTAAATTTCACATAGAGAAAGTGGTAACAATTCAAATGACCCAGGGTGGGGGAGCACGATGCTGGTCCAGAAATGCTGAGCTGACCAAAGTGGAAGGAAAACAAGATTTGTATAAAGAAGAGTAGCAGGTAAGGATGGGCCTCAGTTGTTAAGCTAAGATTTGGATTTTATTAAATCCATAGGTGAGAGTCATGGAAGTTTTTTGAGAAAGGAGTAAGAAGATAAAAAGCAGTATTGAGGGGGCATGTGGGTGGCTCGGTCGGTTAAGCATCTGACTTCAGCTTAGGTCATGATCTCGTGGTTCATGTGTCCGAGCCCCATGCTGGGCTCTGTGCTGACGGCTGGGAGCCTGGAGCCTTCTTCAGGTTCTGTGTCTCCGTCTCTCTCTGCCCCGCCTCTCAAAAATAAATACACATTGTAAAAAATTGAAAAAACAAAGCAGTATTTAGGAACATGCTCCCTGCTTCCTAAGCGTGTCCACGGTACCGAGAAGATGGATGGTTGTGCAGGGGAGCAAGAAACTGTCAGGACCTGTAGAGGCCACCCAATTGTGAAGTTGAAAAACGTTGCACGCTGAGAATGAAAAGCAGGTCCTGTATGGGAGATGCCGGAGAGGAAGTGTGGTCAGGACTGTGTGGTCACGAGGGGTACAGCATGTATCACAAGTGCAGTCTGTACTGAAACAAACTTGCTCTGAACTTGCATGAGGCATTGGGGTCACACATCATATGGCTATACTAAAACAGAATCAAATACATGTCGGTGGAGCAGAGGAAAATGGTAGGTTCGGGACGTCGTCTACTCCATTTTTCCTTCTTTGGTGAAACGTTTCCTTATCTATAGTCAATAAAATCTATCGAAAGAAGAAGATCGAAAATTGTGCAGGAAATGGGCCTCCCCTACCTACGTGTTAAGAATTGGCCTTCTCCTTCCTTTTCTCCTGCAATGTCAAAGGTGAAATGTTTTCTCTGACCTGCTCGATGGGCCATCGGGGCAGAGAGAGTCTGGACAGCCGGGCACACATGTGCGATTGATCTCCGAGGAAGAGTTTGGGTTGACCCTACAACCATAACTTTGCCTACGGAGCAACTTCTAGAAACTTCTCATCCCCAACCTGTCCATGAGATTCTTGCCTTCTACCCCGGTACTTGGCTTCTTAGCAAGAACCTGCGTGAAGTCAACGAACCCACGAAGACCTAAATTTTACTTTAGTAAAAATGAAGATTCTGACAGTAAGAATCATACACATGTGAGCAGGTTTTTGAGAGTGCTGTGGTCCTGAATTTGTGGACAGTATTGTGATAGAGAGGGAAAGGAGGGCCCGGGAGGGAGACCACAAAATGAATCCCTCACTCATCTCATTGGGAAACATTTGGAGTCCCATTAACGTGGGGATTAAATAAAAGCTTCTGCAAGATTTTACTCTGCACGTACGTGAAAATACAGCTGGCGTCAAGTGCCATAATACACTTTGTGGAGTGTTAGTTTCTTGATTGTGGGTTTCATGTCAAATGAGTCAAAAAAATTAAAAGGATTTTTTTTAATGTTTATTTTTGAGAGAGAGAGAGAGACACATTGTGTGAGTGGGGGAGGGGCAGAAAGAGAGAGGGAGACACAGAATCTGAAGCAGGTTCCAGGCTCTGAGCTGTCAGCACAGAGCCTGACGCAGGCTTGAACCCATGAACCGTGAGATCATGACCTGTGCTTGACCCACTGAGCCACCCCAGGTGCCTCCCCCCTGCCCTCGGCCTGCCCCCGCTAATTTTTTTTTTTTAAACCCCTGTCGTCCCATATGTATCTATTTAACATTTAAATTCGACGATGCCTTTGTTCCACTTCATGACCAATTCTTTCAGGCTACAGTGAAGGAAAGGGCCGAGGATTTTGTGACATCTTAACTTCCTACTCAGTGGGAACACATGCCTCCAGGCCACGCTGTCAGCCCGAATCTATTGCTTTTGTCAGATGTTTTATTAGATTTTTCTAAGCTGCACAATCCTTAACAAGAATGTAATTCCAGAGCCTGATTTTGATGGCATTCAGATCATATCTCAATTCTTTGGGCTGTTTCCTTTAGTTCTAAGAGGCAGCTCTGTGCACTTCCCGCCCAATAACGGGCAAAATTATTCATCAGAGATGTTTAATAGACTTGTGCACACCTTTTCCGATGTTGCTGTCACCGGGAAGTTTCTGTCTATGCAGGTGCCACCGTCACATCTTCCACATCTATCTTTGGGTCATGAGCGTCTGGGAGACTAAAAATGTCTTAAGGACAGGGGTGCCTGGGTGGCCCAGTTAGTTAAGTCTCCAATTTCAGCTCGGGTTATGGTCTCCCAATTTACATGTTTGAGCCCTGCATCAGGGTTCGCTCATGTCAGCACGGAGCCCACTTCAGATCCTCTGTTCCCCCCTCTCTCTACCCCTCCTCTCTCTCTCTCAAAAATAAACAAACATTAAAAAAAAATTGTCTTCAGGACAACTTGCCACTTTTCCATCTCCTTTTCCTCCTAGAAAACACCTCGTTCAGACGATTCAGCATTTAATGATCTTTGATGATAGTGACTCTCATCAGTTGAATGCCATTTGGGTATCGATTAGCCTCTCAGTTCTGTCCTGGGGACACTCTTATTCTCAGCCTGACACCCACTCAGGCGCACAGGTTTTAAATTGTGATTA
>NW_024412433.1:16955899-16976300 GCF_014898765.1 Herpailurus yagouaroundi
GCTCTGTCTCTCTCTGTCCCAAAAATAAATAAACGTTGAAAAAAAAATTAAAAAAAAAAGATTCAAGCCTCAGAATATTTGTAGGGGGATTATGTCCGTGGCCATCGTTAGTATCCTGCCAACTGAACTTCCGTCCAGGGCAACTCAGCTTAAATCTCAGAGCACATTTCCAAGAGCTCTTTTTCCGGCTTTCCGAAAAGTTTTCTGTTGTTCTAATCACTGCATTCGCAGCTTCATATTTGCCTCTTCTGTACTTTTAATAAGGCACCAGGATGGCTTCCTCAGGCAATAAGTGTTTCCAAGGCTGCCCTAAATATACTTTTCTAAAGGGCACCCAAAGGACACATCAAATTGATTTCCTACTCTATTACTTCCTTTCCTCTTTCTCGTCTAAGTCTCTGGTAATTTGAAATAAAGTGATAAGAGCACATCTAAAATACTACTGGAATGTTTTAAATGTACTCTATTGCATGTCTTTATTTTTTCTTTATGCAGAACTATAGAGGCTGGACCTTTAAAAAAGAACCCACAGCTATAGAGTTACCATAGCATTCTAGAACAATCCCAAGTTCTCATTTGATGTCTGCTGGTTGACTTGGGTTAAGAAAAAAATCTGAAGTCTGTCTTGTTTCATTTTTTTTTTTTTCCTGGAAGGATCATAGGATATAGTGACCAAGAAAAGATTGAGTGGCACCACAGACATTTTTCAGTGATTGTAATAAGAGAAAATGCCAGATTTGATTCTTAAGCATTATAGAAGTCTAGGTAGTCCGATAACTATTCCCGGCAGTATTCTTCACTGCCTACAGCTATTTCTTTCTTTCTGATTCCAGGGATAGCAGGGGATGAACAGGACCTAGAATTTTTTCCCCTGACTATCTATCCTGCTATTAAAAAAAAATCTTGGGGTGACTGGGTGGCTCAGTCAGTTAAGCGTCCAACTTTGGCTCAAGTGGTGATCTCACCGTTTGTGGGTTCCAGCCCCACATCAGGCTCTGTGCTGACAGGTCAGAGCCTGAAGCCTGCTTCGGATTCTGTGTCTCCCTCTCTCTGCCTCTCCTCCATTCATGCTCTCTCTCTCTCTCTCTCTCTCTGTCTCTCAAAAAGAAATAAACATTAAAAAAATTAAGAAAAAATATGCACCACTGCTCTCCGTGCCTCTGGCACACAGGTCAAGATTTGATTGTGAAGTTGTTGGGGAATCAATCATCCACGATCTCATAAAAGCCACAGCATCAATCGTCCTCTGGCCATAGAGGTTCGTGTACAGCCTCAAACCAACGGGGGCAATTCTCTTAGGTAGATGCTGACACTTTCCCCCTGGGTCATCCTTTTCGGGTTTTGTTTGTTTGTTTGTTTGTTTGTTTCTGTTTTCTTTTGTTTGTGACATCTTTCATTGGCCTCCAGGGAAGCATCAGCGTCTTTAAATATCCCGAAGATTTGTTTGAGGTTGTTGATGTCACGATGATTTGTAGTCCTATTAAAGTGACATTTGCTGATGACATGATACGGGGCGATGCATCATTTCATCTCAGCGTGAAAACTCCCTGATCTTTTCATCACCGCCACACAGGTGATCGACTCCCCCGCGGCTCTAATGCGATCAGCCACACCGCTCCCGCGAGCATTTGCATAAGTGCTTCTCCGAGATGGACTGCGTTTCTAATCCAAAGGCACGTCAAGGAAAAAAATAATAGCTGTCGCGGAATGATTTATCCTTTTATTGGCTAAATGAAGTTATTCAAATCCTGAAATCTGCTTTCTGTTCAGCATGAGAATTTCAAGCAGGCACACAGCACCTGGGTTCTGGGCCTGATTCTTAAACACACACGCGTGCGATGTAGAACTTCCACGGTATGGGATGCTCGTTTTCTCGTGCATTCAAGCTGTTCTGCAGTGTAAGTTAAAAAAACGGGGGGGGGGGGGAGGCAATCGGTTAGCATGGAATAATTAAGGACATTTTATCACCCTTCTCGGCGAGATCTTTGTGCGAGAGCCCACACACACACTATTGAGACCCAGAGCCAGCCCAGTTGTAACTTTTTCTTTTCCTCCCTCAACCCATCGGAGGCAAAAACGTGTGGGAGGCAGCAAAGCGAACAAGCAACATGTATTTCTTTGAGACACACACGACTCTGGGTAGCGCACTTGTCACAAAGGGAGACAAGGCCCCACAGCCAGGACACTTGCTTCAGAGGTCATGACGCTCTCTGAAGTACAGAGCGGATTTCATATTCTCTCTTGAACAGCGTGGATGTAGAAGAATACAGAAAAAAAAAACAAAAAACACTAAGGAAAACAAAATGAATACAAAAGATTCTCGCGTAAATTTTTAAGTGCCAAATACACTTGAAGACATTGACTGTCTCTGGCCGAAGCGCGTTACCTATTCTGAACTAGGCTCTAAAGCCATGTGCTGAGACTTCAAAGAATGTAAGAGTGAAAATATCAAAAGGGCAGTTTTCTCCTGTGCTGGTTTTTCTCTTTTTCTTTTTGTTTTGTTTTTTTTTTTTTTAAATCCCAGGTGAAAATAGGAGGCTGCAGACACTTCGTAAAACAGCCTGTTTTCCTGGCTGGTTTTACAGATTTGCGAGATTTGAATATTTTGGGCTAGTTCCAAGTTTCTGAGTCCGCCAGCGTGTGCCCATCAATATTTGAAACCTGTCCGTTCCTGACATTAAGTCCCCGTGATGACAGGCAGAAAACTGGATGTGAGACTGTAAAAATAAGGTCCACCTGGGTCAGCAAAAGCCCCACATCCAGCTTCTGGCCACGTGACTTGGCCCTGAAGATGAGCTCGGAGAAATCGGACCACATTTTAGTGGGGAAACAACCTAGTTTTTTTTTTTTTTTTTTAAATGCCTGCCTGCCTCAAACTCTTCTTTTGAAGTGAGCCCTCATTTCCTTGAAAAATGCATCAACTTTAGACAGCAGAGTTTCCTTTGAAAGCCTCGAAAGTTTGCTCACTTAAAAGTAATTGTGTGCCATGACCTCAGACATTCACAGTGCATAAGTACAATCCAAATTTGTAATTTCTGGGACAAAATTTGTATGGAATTGTCATTACATATTTTTATTCCACGTTTTAGTGATACTACATGATGGAAAAGAGGACTTTTGAAGCCATACGGCAATACGAATGCCACTTAGGTCTCTTATTTCTGCTTATACATCTTTCACGTCTCGGGGTGCCTGGGTGGCTCAGTCGGTTGAGCGTCCGACTTCAGCTCAGGTCACGATCTCGCGGTCCGTGAGTTCGATCCCCGCATTGGGCTCTGGGCTGATGGCTCGGAGCCTGGAGCCTGCTTCCGATTCTGTGTCTCCCTCTCTCTCTGCCCCTCCCCCGTTCATGTCTCTCTCTGTCTCAAAAATAAATAAAAACGTTAAAAAAATTTAAAAAAAAAAGAAAGAACAAATAAATCTCTCACGTCTCTAAGTGTTACTAAGCTTGTCACTGTTTATTCATAAATGCCCCCACTCTTTTGAATAAGAAAAGGAAAAACTCCATGAGACAAACGACACCGCAAAACTAATAACTGAACTGTTCTTATTGGTCAGAAGTAAGAGGCCGAAACATTACGTACGGTGCAAAGTTAATGAATGGCATGTTAAAAGTACAATGACATTGCAATAGAGATGTCTTTGCTGTGATTTCTAATATTATTAAGGACAAGTTTCTGCGTTTCGCCCTTTGGGGGTGAAAACCTTTCCCTTCTTTCTGTTTTAGTCCAGGATTTTTATGAGCCGTATATTTTGTAAATACACAATCTTGGTGTAGCATTTTCTCTGCACTGCTCCATGGATCTTACAGTCTGTGCAGATTGAGAAAACAGACCTTAATAATACTCTCTAAACAATGGCCCAATTTGGTTGATAGTTTAGATGTTTGGAAAAAAAAAAAAAATCCCAGCAGCTAAGTTAGAATAGCTTGCCTTCTTTTCACCAAGCATATGATACCAATCCTCAAACACAAAACATGTCTTGTAAAACTTTACACTTGACAATCTGTTCTGGTTTAGTAAATGGTTGAGAGTATCTATGCCAGTCTTCATGGAGTGTGGTATTGTCTTGGGATCATCTCCATTTTCATACTAGCATCTAAACAAATAACTTTAGATATTAGCAATTTAAATACTCCTTATATAAATGCTTCTTTTTTTGGTTGTGATTCCCAGTCTATCAAAGAGATAGTAATTTTCTGGAATGTGCTCATTTCATCTCCTCTAAATGATTTCTATTTACCCTACATGCATTACATATTTTTTACCATCACATACAAATAGTTTTGTTTCAACTAAGGGAAAACGAGAATATACTATGGTTATCCCAGTCATAGGAACTACTCTTCTCGTGGTGCTTTGTAGTTTACCAAAAATCCAATTTCACCCTCCCAACATCTCAGTGAGGAATGTTGCACCACCCTCAGTTTTACAGATGTGTGCAAGCTAACTTGTTCAGGGTCATCCATGAAGGAAGGGACTCATCAAAGTCTTCTGCTTTTTTCACGTCCTGTTACCATTTTTGTTCAAGTAAACACACGAGTCTCATTTCAACCATCTAAAGAAAAATATAAGTTTAGAATTATCCAGATGAATTTCCATTCTCCATTGAAGATGTAGTTATGGGCATTTGAGACATTAAATTGGTATAATTACTGCATGCCCCTCTCACCTTGCCCGGGTCCTTTTCCAACACAAAAATAATGCTCATTAATGACATCTAAAAGATCGCAATTGAGGTTTTGGAATCCTATTTGGTTTTCGTATTTCATTAAAAAGGCAGAATTTGAATTAAAGAGGTTGAACATATTAGCAGGGTGATGGCCCAGGATTCACTCTGATAAAAGGGAGCATTATCAAGATTCCTGGCTCCAGCCCAAAAAGCTTTCTCTGGTGCAAATTGCCTCATACTTCGACAAGGTGCCAACATTGTAACTGGGACATATTTCTTCTCTAACAAACACCAAAGCATCATATTTATGTGTTCTGAAGACAATAATTAAGCCATTAAATAGGAGGTTTCCAAATTGGACCGTGTTTGAAGGAAAACATTAGGAAAGACGAGGAGAGGCCATTTTGTTTCTGAAGCATCACAAGCTATTTGGCCAACTCGACCTACTGGTCCGCCCTTACCCATCCCTCCTCTGAGGGCTGATTTTGCCTGTAAAACGTTAAAGAAAGATCTGATCAATAGTTTCATATATTTACTCTTGTAGTCTCTCTGAGTAGACTTCATGGGGTTTTTATAAATCAGACTTCAAATTTGTGGACTTTAATCTGGGTTTAAGAGAATCTGGGAAATTAGAAAACAAAACACTGCATATGTATTTCACTACCCTAGTGGACACTTAGCATTTATTCAGTGATCAATCAAAGCAAAATGCCACCAGGGTTTCAGCAGTGCCTGTGGGTTTTTTACACGGGCGCTCATATTTTCATATTGCATTATAGTTGTTGTGATACCTTGCCATACAATGTACATTTTGTCACTTCTCTGAAATCACAGTAGTTAGATCTGTTGCTGGATTTTGAGATTTAATAAGAAGGATGCACAATATTATTATGTCACAAATTTATTTTGTACATATTTTGATGACTGCATTTCAGTATAATTGGAATTTTTATCATCAATCCTAAACACATTTCATTTCATGCATTTGAAAACACTCTTCTGAGAAGGACCTCATGGCGTTGACCAGACTGTCAAGGAGGTCCATGGCACAAAAGAAAACATTTGATACTTTTGGGAAGGAGTCTACTGTTGAGATGGGCATTTATATCCGGTTTAGATTCAATAAGTGTGTGCATATGTGTGTGTGCGTGTGCATGCGTGCTATTTTTTTAGACTGTGTGCCAGGCACAAAGACATGAATTACCATACTGCTGTTGGCTTTACAAGAAGCATAGGCATCATATGAATATTTTGAATACATCGCAATTTCCATCTTTGCTTTATAGATGAGGAGACTGTGGCACAAAGAAGCAAAAATGCACAAACAAATACATATGAAACGAATGAATACTTTTGAAAAAAAAAGAAGTTAAATAAACTGCTCAAGCAAGTGATTGATGGAGCCAGGCTTTGTACCTAGGAAGTTGAACTTCAGGGCTCTCTGGCAGAACCATTGGACTCTCCCATTGGTCAGAGTGAAGAGAGTTGTGTGTGTGTGTGTGTGTGTGTGTGTGTGTGTGTGTTTGGGGGTGGGCGTTGTCATTTCTTCAGGTCATGATGCCTAGAGAAGGCTGGCATGATAGCAGCAGTCAGCTGGATAACGAAGGGAAGTTGGCATTGCAGGGAAGGACAGTGACACTTGAAACAAGCAGGAAGGTGGTAATTGATTTACTGTTAAATATTACCCAGTGTACAACCAAGCCAGAGAGTGGCAGAAGCCGAGACTAGATGGTAGATGGGAATAGAGAGTGGGCATGACAGTGCAAAGTTTTTTTTTTTTTTCGTTGATGAGTATTTGTAGTTTTATTCCACATATTTTTTTGGATGATCTCTGTGTGGTTCTGTAACTTCGTCCCCCAAGTTCCAGCTAATATGATATTTTTATTTAGTGGCTATTAACCAGTTTGGTTGATTGGTTGGGGGGAGCATGAAGTCCATCGGTCAAAGTCCATAGTCCTTGCCACAGTCATTCTTTTTTAGCTAACTTATTCCGTTTAATTCTTCACAAAGGGGTGTAAAAACATCCTCTGTCTTATTATCTTCTTGATCTTTTCTAAACTATAGAATTTAGTCCGGGGCACTGGTTCTCAGATTCAGTGTGCATCAGGATCACCTGGACAGTTTGTTACATTGCAGGTTGATGGATTGCTGGTCACAGCCCCAGAATTTCAGGTTCTGTAGTAGGTACAGGGTGGGGCCAGAAAATTTTCATTTCCAGCAAATTCCCGGGTGATGCTGATGCTGTGAATCCACTAGTCTAGCCTGGGACCATGTTGGAACTGCTGATACCTTCTCTAAGCCAGCTCTCTGATTTACGTACCTTGATGGGCTTCCGCAGGATGGCATAATGGGAAGAAATGGGTTGTGAAATCAGATAGGTGTTGGGTCCTATTTGAAACCCAGTGTTTAGGAGCTATATCATGTTGGCAAACTGCTTTATCTCTTTTGCCTCAATTTTCTGAGCCTTAAAATGGGGACGAAACAGCTGTGTACCTAATAGTACCTAATATAGTACCTAACAGCTGTGTTCTGAGTAGCAAATAGTTGTTCTATGTATAAACACAGAACAATTACTAGTCAGTAGTGGCCAATATTATTGGGTGCTAACTGTGTGTTATACCTATCCTCTCTGTCTTATGTGTGATGAAACCGAGGCATGGGGAGGTTTAGGTCATTTGGGTATAAACTGAAGGACACATACCTGAAGGAACTTGGGCATTGTGTCTCCAAGGACACATTGGAGTTTGCCCTTGACACCTACTGTATACCACGTAGTTCTTGTCTCTAACTTCCCTCCAAGCAAATGCTCTGGTCTTGGGTTAATTATGTGCCTTCTTCCCATCCTTCCTTTCATGCTCCTTTCTGACAATGGTTAGGTCTTCTCCCTTAGCTCCTAATGCGTTTCCACTCCGGGCCAACCATCGCAGGGGACCCGGCCCTCTTTATCCACGCCTGCTCAGACAATGCAGTTCATAATGACTCAATTCAGTTATGGTAATAGAATTCTAGTTTGGTTTTCCCCTTGTTTTTTTTTTTTTTTTGTAGAGCATTCTATTTATGATTATGCGCACTCATATTATCTTGTAATTGTTTATCTTGCAATTTCAACCTTGTTTGAAATTTCTTGGAGAAAGACAGTCACCTTCTTTTGGATTTCCTATTGTACCTAGAATAGGGCTGGATGAACAGGGGAGCTTACAGAGGAGCGATCTCATAGGCCCTCTCCACCACCTAGTGCTAGCCTACATCTCCACAACCCCAGTCAACATACAAAATTGCCTGAAATCAGTTTAGGAATTATGTCACCATATCTAGGTGTCAACCTTTTCATTTGACACTTTAGTTCAAGATGTCAAACTGATTCATAAAAGGAACTTACAGGGTTTCTGCCTAGAGCTTCATGTTTTGCTCAAGCAAGTAAACTCCTTCTAAAGGAGACAAACACTAAAATCTGATTAAAGATTTCTGGAATAAACTGGATTCTTAAGGAGATACTTATCGGATACTAGGGTGTTGCAGGCTGAGGACTGAGTCCTTGCCAACTATTCCTACTAACCACTTGCCTTGGGCCACTGGTAGTGGTAAGGATGCTTGCTGTATAGATCACTCATTTTATCATTACAAAAACACTGTGAGGGAGGTATTGTAATTCTTTTTTTATAGATAAGGAAACTGAGTCTTAAAAGAGAGATTGAGTAACTAGCCTAAGGGTTTTTATTAGTAGGTGGAGGTGCCATCCAAATCCAATCTGTCTCATGACAAATGCACCTGAACTTGACCACAATTCTACTTTTTCCTTCTCACCCGTCTCAAACCAACACGCAAACAATTGCTTCACTTCATGACGTAATTGTTCAAACAAGGTCATAACAAACAAGTATGTCTCCTTAGAATTGAATTTTTCTTTTCAGTTGCATGGTGGAACCATGAAGGCAGCTTAAAGAATATAAAATATAAAAAGTTTGATAATATAATGGAAATATTTTGGGCTTCTACTTCAAGTGTGAAATTTGACCTAGTCTTAAAAATCCTTAAAAGTAGTTAGATGATGAGTTCACTATGAGTTCAGAAATCCTCTGCATTCGTTTTAAATGTTCATTTTAAATGTTCATTTCATTGTTTCTGCATGCTTCATTCAGGGTTTGTTTTCCTTTTGAGTTATCTAGAAAATATTTGTGAATACTGAGGAACCAGTCTTGTGCATGTGTGTGTGTGTGTGTGTGTGTGTGTGTGTGTATATATGTATATATATACATATACATATATATATATATATATATATATTCACCACTCTAGGAGGAATAAATCACAAAGAAGAGGAATACATTGCTCACAGCCACCTAATTAATGCAGCTGGGGAACCATGTTATTTTAAGTTTACTACTCCTTCTTGTCACCTTTTCAAAACGTTGCTTGATGAATATAATCCCCCCTCAGAGATCCATAAACCTATTGATTAGGCATCTTAAATTGCACAAGACCACAACATAAGAATTTTCAACTGATTCACACCAACAGGCAATGGAGCCTAGCCATCCGTCTTGTCAAAATTGCCAAATGGCAAGACAATTTCCTAGATTTCTCTAACTTTAATGTAATTCGAATGCTCTAGAGCAGGATCGTCCAAATACACTGGAGCCTTTTTGTGTAATTCATTTTAGTCAAATTCGGAATAAAATAGTTTTATCTTGGATTCTACCAAATTCAGGAATATATAGAACCATGGGAGCAACTTTAATGCCATCTCTCCGGTAACAGAGAAGCATGGCAAAAATGCCAGTTTTCAACTGTAGGGATGCGATAACGCACTTCTGTATATAAGCAAAAAGACGCGTCAGATTTGGTCATAGCAAAGCTTTCCATGGGACTTGCTCTGTGCCAGGCTATCTTCTAGTCCTTATTAATTCATATAATGCACATAATGACTTTACAAGGCGGACACGTATATAATCTGCATTATACCGATGAGGAAACTGAGGCATTGGGTATGTAAGGAACTTACTCAGGGCCATATAGGTAAGTCCCAGGGAACTGAGATAGGAGCCCATACAGTTGGCTTTCCAGGTTACCTGTCTCTGACTAGAAGGCTTTACTCCTCCTCAATTTGAATGTCTTCAGCACAGATATGATGCTGAGTTATTTTTAGCCAAGCTTGAGAAGTCCCGAAGTTTGCGGAAGCTTAAATTGAAATATCGTGTAGTGAAAGGATTTGCCAACTCCTCTCTCATTAGACTTTTCAGGATGGAGACAACATCTCCTCTAGCACTTCATATGGGAAGTAAAACTTGACAGTGAAGTAGAGAGAGTGGCTCCCATCAAGCCCTGCGTGAAAAGACTTCTTTCAAATTATGATAAAAACATACAATAAGCCAAGGATAGATTACATTATAAAAACGTACATCAAAAGAGCTTCGATCAAAGCTAGTGATAAAATATTCAGGAGTGGAAATTTGCAAAGGAGCCCAGGTTACCATTGATCAAAAAGGAAGAGTGGGGGGGGGGTGGCGCCTAAAGACAGGAAGAAAGCACCAGTTGTTTCCCTGCCAAGCGTAAGTGAGAGACGCCTAGATTCCGATAGGCAAAGAAGGGTCTTCCGGCCACAGGAGGCGTTTGAGCACCATGCTCTTTTTTTAGGGGAGTTTACAAAACAAACAAGGTAAGTAAATGTTACCGGTGGGCACGTCTGTGTTGGGTGAATGGAGGTCTCGGTTCTGGGATTCCCCACGAAAGATTTATTTGAGGATCCACCCTCAAAGAAAACCAGCCAAAAGGAAGGTACCAGGCACAAAGCAATTTATGAAGGACAGTACACTCTCAAGGTGGAAAAGCCCAGAGGTAGCAACTCCCCTGAGGCTATGGGAGTCATTTCTTTTCTGTGAGTGTGTGTGTGTGTGTGGGGGGGTGGTTAGATCTTAGACAGGGAGGTCGTCAATGGTGGCTACTTCTAACATTTGGGGGACTCCTCTCACAGGATGAGAGGGGGAGTTTTTGACCCTCCATGGTTTGTACTGGAACCATCATGGCAGCCTGCTGCCACAGGGCTGTGTTAAAACCTCAATGCAGATGTACTGTAATGAGTCTAGAGGTTACCCTGGGACGCGGGTGGAAGAGGGGAGTGTGTGTTCTGCAGCTGTGGCTCTTAGCCTGTCAACCCCTGGGTCTTAGCAGCCACAAGTCCAGGCTATTGAGGGGTATTGGAAGCCACAAAGTCAGGATGTTGTGCACCCAGGCTTCTGACACGTAACCTATTTATTACCATCCTTGCCTCCCGCTCGTGTCTAACTAACTGCCTACTCTATCATGAACCAATGATAAAACTTAGCTAAGGCAAACAAACAAACAAATCAGAATGTCCAAGAACTAGCTGAAAAGCTAAGTAGATTTTATTTGAGCCTAGTAGGTGACCTAAACAACTGCCAGTTTTCCAGGGTGAGGTAAGGAGTTAAAGAAAAGCTGGCAGCCTTGGTGGGGTGGGAGGAGAGGCATTTGTTTGTTTCTCTGTTGGCCAAATAAGCTAACAGACAAGATCCTTTGAAAGTACAGGATGGGGCGATCATTAACACCAGAAAGAACTCCCTACCACGTTCTCCATATAAGAACGCCATACAGGGGCGCCTGGGTGGCACAGTCGGTTGAGCGTCCGACTTCAGCTCAGGTCACGATCTCGCGGTCCGTGAGTTCGAGCCCCGCGTCGGGCTCTGGGCTGATGGCTCGGAGCCTGGAGCCTGTTTCCGATTCTGTGTCTCCCTCTCTCTCTGCCCCTCCCCCGTTCATGCTCTGTCTCTCTCTGTCCCAAAAATAAAATAAACGTTGAAAAAAAAAATTAAAAAACAAACAAACAAACAAAAAAAAACGCCATACAAGGTTAGGGTGATCTGGCTGAGACATCTGTCACTGATCTCAGGGTTGATTAGACTGGCCTGACCTGTTCACCTGCTTCTTCAGGCACGGACTTCTTGAGGCTGCTCAAGGAAAGAATAACAGAAATTCGTTTTTCCAACAAGTTTCAGAAGCCGCAGTCCTCCTTTGCCAGAACTTAGAAACGTCTGTCCGAGAAATAGTTTCCAACCTCAAGGTAAGTATGGTAAATGTCAAATAATAAAAACAAAGAGTCGTTCCAGGAAAAGTTCTTCCTAGACGGGCCCAAGAATAATGTGGTTTTCAAGAGCAAACCCACTTCTGAAAGTCACGTGCCCCGTTTTGTGTGGGGGGATAATAGTGTGTGCATTCTCGAGGACCATGACAAAACGACCACAGGCTGAGCGGCTTTAACAACAGGAATTTACATGGTCTCAGTGCTGGAGGCTGGACGTCCAAGATCAAGGTGTTGGCACTTGCCATTCTCTGCTTGGTTTGTCCCTTGCTGCCTCTTCACGTGCTCTCTTTCCCGTGTGCTTGTAAACCTTGGACATCTTTGTATGCCCAAATTTCTTCTTCTTTTTAAATTTTTAAAAAAATTTTAGGTTCATTTATTTTCGAGAGACAGGGAGAGATACAGCGTGAGCAGGGGAGCGGCAGAGAGAGGGAGACACAGAATCGGAAGCAGGCTCCAGGCTCCGAGCTTTCAGCACAGAGCCTGATGCGGGGCTCAAACTCACAAATTGCAAGATCATGACCTGAGCTGAAGTCGGATGCTCAGCTGACTGAGCCACCCAGGCACCCCGCAAATTTCTTCTTATAAGGATAACCGGTCAGGTTAGATTAGGATCCACCCATATGATCCCATTTAACCTAATTACCTCTATTTTTCTTTAATTTTTAAAAAAATTTAAAAAAAAATTAATGTGTATTTATTTTTTAGTTGAGGCAGACAGTGCAAGTCAGGGAGGAGCAAAGGGAGAGGGAGACACAGAGTCTGAAGCAGTCTCCAGGCTCTGAGATGTCAGCACAGAGCCCAACGTGAGGCTGGAACCCATGATGTGAGATCATGGCCTGAGCTAAAGTTGGAGGCTTAACTGACTGAGCCACCCAGGCGCTCCTATAATTTTTTTTTAACGTTTAATTTTTTTTTTAATTTTAGATAAAGAGAGACCATACAAGCAAGGGAGAGGGGATGAGGAAGACAGAGAATCTCAAGCAGGCTCCATGCTGAGTGACCCTGGGATCATGACCTGAGCTGGAATCAAGAGTCTGGATGCTCAACTGAATGAGCCACACATACACCCTTTTAATTACTTCTTTAAAGCCCTTATTTGCAAATACATTAACATTCTGAGATATGCAAGATGAGGGCTTCAACATATGAATTTTAGAGGACACAGTTCAGCCCACAACAGAGCTCACCACAAAAATATTAAGAACCATTGGGGCGCCTGGGTGGCTCAGTCAGTTAAGCGTCTGACTTCAGCTCAGGTCATGATCTCAAGGTTCTCATGGGTTCGAGCCCTGCCTCAGGCTCTGTGCTGACAGATCAGAGCTGGAGCCTGCTTCAGATTCTGTGTCTCCCTCTCTCTCTGCCCCTCCCCTGCTCGTGCTCTGCCTCTCTCTGTCTCTCAGAAATAAATACATGTAAAAAAATAAAAATAAAAATATTAAGAACCACCGATTTGGAGTCAAAGTATCAGTTCCTTCTTTTGGTGTCTGTTCTATATTCAATAGTATTTTACTATGTTACTGTGGATACCAATATTATATGGTGTATAACATCATGCAGGTATTAGAGAAGTTCTATTATAGATAGAAATACTGACTTTCTTGTCGCTAATATCAGCTGTCTGACATGCTGTCCAGATGCTCTCCATAGTCCTTTTGTTGAGGATATGTTATCGAGGACAGGGGTCCACAAACTTGTTGTGGAAAAGGCCAAATAATAGACATTTTAGGCTTTCCGGGCCATAAAGTGTCTGTCCCAAATATTCAACTTTGCCACTGTGGCATGAAAGCAGACAGAGATGATTTATAAAGAAGTGGGTATAGCCGTGTGCCAATAAAAACGTACTTATCAAGACCGATTACTGAATTTCATGTATTTTTCACATACGGTTCTTCTTCTGATTTTTTTTGACTATTGCAAAATGTAAAAAAACTAAAAAACAACAAACAAACAAACAAACAAACCAAACTTCTCTCTTGGGCTGTAAAAAAAAGCAGACAGTGGACCATAGTTTGCTGATCCCAGTCTAGAAAGAAGAATCAGTCCTCAGGAACCATGCCTGTGATTTTAGAATTACTTCTGTGACCAAATTTCTCACAAGAAACGTTTCATATATTGTCTCTCCTATATTGGCATGCACCGTATTATCGAATAAGGCAGAATGTATCTTGTTCATCACGTGCAGATAATTTTCTTCCAGAACGATGTATGCTCCTTTTATTTATTTTTTATTTTTTTTTAATTTTTTTTTCAACGTTTGTTTATTTTTGGGACAGAGAGAGACAGAGCATGAACAGGGGAGGGGCAGAGAGAGAGGGAGACACAGAATCAGAAACAGGCTCCAGGCTCTGAGCCATCAGCCCAGAGCCCGACGCGGGGCTCGAACTCACGGACCGCGAGATCGTGACCTGGCTGAAGTCGGACGCTTAACCGACTGCGCCACCCAGGCGCCCCTGTATGCTCCTTTTAAAAAAGTCATTAAACGATAATATAAAAAGATCTCTGGTTCTGATTTCCTATATGCCAAACGCTGATAGATGTTGTAGACACTGGAGCAAAAGGAGTGAACAAAACGGAAAAGCTTCCTGCCCGCAGGAAGCCTGCATTTCTCATTTCTCTTCGACAGTTGTGAGAAGCAATTAAAACTTACTGAGCATCTACCTGGTGCCAGAAACTCTGCTGTACAAAACATTCAACCCTATCGTCGCTGAGATCAACAATCGGAATTGCACATCAGATGCGGCTCCGCGCTGCCCAGGTCGCTGACTCAGATAATAATGAAGACCCCTGGACCTATGCTATGGGTGACCCGGCAAGTATTCGCCCCTTTTTATAAGAAAACAAATTTATTCTAAGTCACGTTGCCTTTTTTTTTTTTTTTTTTTCGTATAGTTGACGTACAATGGCACATTAGTTTCAGGTGCACGACACAGTGGTTCAAAAAGTTTCTACATTATGCTGTGTTCACGATGAGTGTAGCTCCTTTCTGTCCCAGTGCATCGTATTACAATATCATCAAAAGTCACTTTGCTCTTAAACGGCAGGATGAGGTACAGGCCTGTTTGCCTGCAAAGGTCATGTCTCTTCCCTTCCATAGTTTTATCCTTTCAAGATAATGTTTCTCAACGTTAAAAAAAAAAAAAACAAAAACAACCTTTTGGTACACTGTTTTTTTTGAGAATATAAAAACGTTTGAGGTCAAATGCGAGTCTAGTTTACTCAGGTCTCTTCCCCCTGAGGATTGTCTTACAGTACTGCTTTCAACATTAACTGGAGGATTTAACAAAATTTAATCAAACTTTTTTTTTTTTCTAATATTATGTCTCTCTTAACTCTTTTCTCTTAGGCAAATGTCATGCCACACCTCTCTCCAGTTTTTCATCTCTTAACTTGCTTATTTGCTAGTTTGTCTCAGACTCTTGTGACCATACTTAATTAATGTCATGAGCCAGTGTGGGAAACCCTAAGTCAGATTTCCATATAACAAATAAACAAACAGGTAAGCAACTTGATGCTGAAGCTAGGGGAAATTTAGTTCTGCCAAGAAAAAGAAGATATCTGATTCTACATCTAGATCAGGTTGGAGGGCAACATGCTAAAATAAGGGAGAATGAGACGAGGGGTCTTAAGTTTTAACTCTATTTAGAGTGGCAAACCTGTCCAAGTCACCTCTGATGCTATAATTCTCTTCTGATTAGTGAAGTGATGTTTCCTTTAACCTTTAACACCACATGGTTTTTCTCCTTTTGTGAGCCAAACAGATGTATCTCCAGGTGGAGAAATCTCAGTAAGGACCATACAGTGACCTGGCTGGAAATGGACTTAACTTCGATTACCTGGAGTAATGTTTGGATAGTAGGCAAATAGAATTTTAGAAAAATAGTTGCAGCACAATTTGAGTACCTCCAGGGTTATTGTGAGAATTCAATAAACAAAGGTATATGCAGGAAATCCTTGGTTTGCAAGCATAATTTGTTCCAGAAACATGCTTGTAATCCAAAGCACTTGTATATCAAAGTGAATTTCAAGAACCTTCGGCTCAGTTGTGATCATGTGACATTTGGCATCATGACTACTCGTCTTGCAAGACATCGCTCGTTTATCAAGTTAAAATGTATTAGAAATGTTCGCTCGGGGCGCCTGGGTGGCGCAGTCGGTTAAGCATCCGACTTCAGCCAGGTCACGATCTCGCGGTCCGTGAGTTCGAGCCCCGCGTCGGGCTCTGGGCTGGTGGCTTGGAGCCTGGAGCCTGTTTCCGATTCTGTGTCTCCCTCTCTCTCTGCCCCTCCCCCGTTCATGCTCTGTCTCTCTCTGTCCCAAAAATAAATAAAAACGTTGAAAAAAAAAAAAACTTTAAAAAAAAAAAAAAGAAATGTTCGCTCTTCTTGTGGAACACTCACGGAACACGTTACTTGCAGCCCACGGCTTTACTGGACTTGCTTAGTAGAGCGCCTGGCCCTGAGTAGGGATATTTAATACATGAGCATGATTGGTATTACATTTACCAATAATTCCCAAACTAAGAAGCTCTGGTGGCTACCCAGATGCCAATGCAGTATTTCACAATGAGCACTGTGGTTGTCACATGTGGCCCATATGGGTATCGGCCTGACCATTGCATTCTCTCCAGGTAGGAGAAGTTCATATCCATAGGAGATTGCCAGTGAGCTCGGATCAGATCTAGAAGATGTTAACGATGAGGGAAAAGAAGCTGGATGCGCTTGTTCCTCCAGTCGGGTCAAACCCACTGGCCTGACCGGACCTCCAGTTGTGTTGATCGGATTTCACAGAACTCTGCCAGGGTTTCTCTTTCCTTTTCTTCCATTCTCTTACGATAGGCTGAATAATTGGCCACCCAAAAGACCGATGTCTTAATCCCTAGGCTCTGTGAATGCCCCACCTGACATGACAAAGAGTACTTTGCAGATGTGATTAAGTGAGGAATCTTGAGATGTGGAGATTACCCTGGACCATCCAAGTGGGTGTTATATACTCCGAAGGTCCCTATTAGAGGAAGCAAGAGGGTCAGAGCAGAGAAGATGATGTGGCAGCAGAAGCAGAGAAGAAGAGATCTGACAATGGTAGCAGAGGATGCATTGATTCTGTTGCTGGAAAAGGACAATGAGCCGAACAAAGAAGAAGAGGCAAAGAGACGGATTTTCACCGAGAACCTATTTACAGTCTTTCAAGTGATTTTTCAGGTCTGCCCTACGATCTGATCTGGGTGGGTTTTTAGTTCCTTCTCCAAGGACAGTCGGATGTTCATTAGGTCCGAAGTCCTTTGTGGGAGTTCACACTCACCTTTATGTGCCACCTCTTAGCCCCAAATTTCTACTGGCTTGACAGGTCAATCTCCCTAGTAGTAGACTGCAGACACACCTCAAATGCAAGGCTGCCTTTCTTATTTTGGGGAGCACTTAAATGAATGCCTCACGGGAGCCCACAAGGTGGTCTGTTAGCAGCAGTTGTCATAAGCTTGGCTTTAGCGCTATCTCTGGCTCAATCTCTCATGTGCCCATCTCTGTCCAGACTACTTAGGCAACTCTTAGGCTATTGCCATGGCCCCTGGTAACCCCAGTGTCCCTGGATGCCTAGAAAACGTCCCAAACTCCAGGTACTCTGATATGTGTAGGTTTGGGGAGGTTTATGCTCCTCCTCGCTCTGGTCAAAGGCCTTGTAGAAGCTTTCCTGATGCCCTGCTTTGCATGAAATCTCAACTTTGGCCTCTAACACTCCTTCACTATAGTGGGTCCAACTGATTCAGCCGGACAGAGGGAGGGACAGATCCAAAACTCTTCTCTCTCTTCCTAACTCCCCATGGCCGTCACTTCCCCTCTTTCTGATTTACAGAGCAAAATCTCACATATATGAACACGTTAAGAGATATTTTTATGAATGGGAAAGGGAAGTGTTTTTCTAGTGTGGATACAGGAAGAGGAATAAAAGTGTTCTATATGCATAGTTGATAGTTACCGATACTTACACACTCACGGTTTTATTCCAGGAATCTGGTTTGATAGAGTGCACGGTTCCAGCTTCTAATGGCTTTCTCCTCTCCTGTTCTCCCAATCCTGTTAATACCTGACCTTGTCGCGTTACCACAGGGGATTGCTGTTTCATTATCCCCAGCCCATTTGGAGGTCATCTGGGAAAGTTTTCAAATTACGACACGCCTCCGCATTAAGACATGCAGTCCATTTCTAGCTTGCACGTAGGAGAAGCCTCCAGTCAGGTTACTCTCTATGGTGCCAGTACTGGTTGGTATCATATATTTAGGTGTTTTGACTTTTCTGAGGAAAAGTCAGCCTGCCTTTTCCCTTATATTTTTATGTATCCTCAATATGACATCAAGTAGCAGAGAATATGGGAATTTGACTCTGAGACTCTGCCCTTCTCGCAGGGACTTGAGATGGCTTGAAGGCAGTGATGACCTGGGACTACCACCTGTTACAAGTCAACAAGGTTTGAGAAGTTTTGATCAAGTGACATTGAGGCCAGAGATCAATCTTCTGCAGGTGGAATCAGTTGACCCTCTCATTTATAGGATAATCTAGACTGAGGCCAGAGAACTCATCATCATGGGAAGAGATGAGTATTTTTTCTTTAAACAAATAAAACAGCTTTGGTATCTCCTCTCTCCCTTATCCCACCATTGGGTAAAGGGTGACAGTAGGAAAGAATAGTGAACGCAAAGATAATACCAAAATAAATAAATAACCCCAACTTTTGAATATGATTCTAGAACTGCAACAGATCCATGAACATAGAGCTTGTCTTTAGAGATTCAATTTTACGCTCTTCATCCCTGGTATAAACATAGTCACTATCTTGTGTTTTATATATGTATATGTATATATATGTATATGTCCACTAACTAGAGGTGGATAGAAATATGACTACTAGGGGCGCCTGGGTGGCTCAGTTGGTTAAGCGACCGACTTCCTCTCAGGTCATGATCTCGCGGTTTGTGGGTTCAAGTCTCGCTTCCGGCTCTGTGCTAACAGCTCGGAGCCTGAATCCTGCTTCAGCTTCTGTGTCTCCCCCTCTCTCTCTACCCCTCCTTGCTCACGCTCTGTGTCTCTCTGTCTCTCAATAATAAATAAACATTAAAAAAATTAAAAAAAAAGAATGATTACTATGTTTTTTAAAATATGTCATTTTAAGGATGGAAGAATAAGAAATACAGGAGAAATTTGCATGCATAGTTCACATGAAAAATAAACGGCATATGGCTTTGCAAGAATGTAAGCTACATGAAGTGATGTCAGGGACCTTGGTTGCTTTATTTGTCCCCTGTGTCCCATGCCTCCTCTCTGCATAGGTGTATGAGATGCTCAGTAAATATTGGCTCCAATCAATGAACACATATATAGCCTTACAGATGTCAGGAACATTATTGGCTTCTCTCTCTACACTGTCATGCTGCTCTATGTATGAATGATGCATTATATTCAATTTATCTGCTACCTAACATATAATCTTATATTCTGAACAACACATAAGACTATATATAAATATATATACACATATATAATATATACATATATAATATATATTATATATGCATATGTATGTATATATAACATATATGCACATATATATAATTCCTAAATCATTTTAGTGCCTCTAGTTACTAAACTGTTGGCATAAAGGAATTTTATCATTATTGAATTAATAGAAATTTACAGATGATACATAAAACCTCCTATTATTAGGAATGCCTTGAATTTTCTCTTGCTGTCTTGGTGAATTTATGCCTCCAGTTCCTTTTGCTCTGGATTTTATAATGTTCTCTGTAACTCCAGACATATGGATAAAAGCAAGTCTTTGTTATCAACATGATAAGCATGTTCCAGTGGTATATATCTTATCAGCAAACTGAAAATCATCCTTTCCTAGCAGTAAAGAATTTTAACCACATACATTTTATTTCATGGAAATATTTTCTTTGCTGAGATATGTAGTAAAAAAGACAAGTTAGACTTTCTAAAGAGATCTTGTTCAATAATGCGACTCTTGATTCTTAGAGATATTACTGAGCTTTCTTATGACCACAGATAAAGGTAGGAAATAAGATATGGGCTTATGAAACATTTATGTTGATCCACAATTTTACTCCTTAATTTTTCCTCTCTAAAAAACTAAAGGGGAGATGGGATGTAGGTAGGCAGGGGATGGGCTAACTGACTGAAGAGTACTAAGGAGGGCACTTGTGATGAGCACTGGGTGTTGTATGTAAGTGATGAATCACTAAATTCTACTCTTGAAACTAATATTCCACTGTAGGTTAAGTAACTAGAATTTGAATAAAAAGTGTGAAGAGGAGAGTTACTTTGATGGTCAAAAAGACTGATTATAGCAGATGCCAAGATTCAAATATCATTTGATCACAGCATTTTATAAAACAAGCAGAGGGATCCCCACCAGATAGAGGATGAAGGTTAGATTTCTTTTCCTACCTCAAAATCTTCCGCATACAAGAAATCAATCACCAAAAGTGTTAGAATGATGAGTTCACTTACAAACACCATGGTAGAGGAAAGAAACACATGTTGTTTCCCTCTTCAAAAACTTCCATGTGCCTTCTGTCACATTAAAGAAGAAGAAGAAGAAGAAGAAGAAGAAGAAGAAGAAGAA
>NW_024412433.1:16976400-16977407 GCF_014898765.1 Herpailurus yagouaroundi
AGAAGAAGAAGAAGAAGAAAAAGAAGAAGAATTCAGCTCCTTGCCATGAACCACAAGACCCTATCAGACCCAGAGTTGCCTAAGCACTTCTGCCATGTTTATTTGTTTTCTTAATATTTACAGTTCCTGTCACCGTATGTTTTCTCCCCACATATCTCCTCATGAACCAGCTAAAGAATCGTCTCCATTCAAGCTTCCCTCACCACCTACCTCAAATACTCAACTCCTCCCACTGGAATAGAAGCTCCGTGAGAGGGAATTTTCCATCTAGTCTACTGCTGTCTTCCTCAGCAGTGGGCTGGTGCACAGTAGGAAGGTGCCTGCTCAGTATTTGTTGAGTGACTTTTTAAAACTATGCTTCTTGTTTCCACTTTAATTTTACGAATGAACCTAAGGTCAGTGACTCATTCAGCATTAGTCAGCAGCTGGTCAGCAGCTGGTGGAGAAACTTAATTGTTGACATTTTTCTCCTCTGTCCTGCAATTAGATTTTTTTTTTTTTTTTACTTTAGTGACTGATTTTTTTTAGGTGTATTTATTTTTGAGAGACAGAAAGAGCGTGAGTGGGGGAGGGATAGAGAAAAGGGGGACAGAAGATCTGAGGTGGGTACTGCACTGACAGCAGAGAGCCCAATGCAGAGCTTGAACTCGGGAACTGAGCTCATGACCCGAGCTGAAGTCAGACGCTTAACTGACTGAGCCACCAAGGTGCCCCCAGTCTCTGCCTTTTATTATGTGCTCATCTTTCACAGTTCTTCTCTAAATACTATTCTTATTATTTTTTTTTTAAATTTTTTTTTCAACGTTTATTTTTGGGACAGAGAGAGACAGAGAATGAACGGGGGAGGGGCAGAGAGAGAGGGAGACAGAGAATCGGAAACAGGCTCCAGGCTCTGAGCCATCAGCCCAGAGCCCGACGCGGGGCTCGAACTCACGGGCCGCGAGATCGTGACCTGGCTGAAGTCGGACGCTTAACCGACTGCGCCACCCAGGCGCCCCAAAATACTA
>NW_024412433.1:16977507-17002507 GCF_014898765.1 Herpailurus yagouaroundi
AGAATCCAAAGCAGGCTCCAGGCTCTGAGCTGTCAGCACAGAGCCTGATGCGGGACTCAAACTCACGAACCGTGAGATCATGACCTGAGCCAACGTCAGACGCTTAACCAAGTGAGCCACCCAGGTGCCCCCACAGGATTTTCTTTACTAGGATAAGAAGGAGGACATGGAAGAGTGTGTAGATCTTGGGACCATTTGTGTCAAAAAGGCAGAAATCATAATGGTTATTTTGTATCTGCTTGTATTTGCATAAGCAAAGTCTGGAGGGATATGCAAGAAATGAATAACAGTGGGTACTTGGAAGGTGGGGAAAGTAAATTAGAAAAAGAGGAGGAAAAGAATGTTTTATTCCACAACTTTTAAAACTCATTTTAATTTTCAAATTTTGCAATCGTATTTGTTATTTGATTAAAAAAACAAATAAAATTTAAAACACTTCAAACAAAAAAAAAATGAATTTACGTATAAAAGATCATGTGTGATCATCTGTTACCATTCCAACGTGTGGTCATTAATTCATACATGTGGGGTAGATTTGTAGGTCCCTTGTAGTCAAGTTTGAGCTCCTGAACAATATTCAGAATATTTTACAAATGCACAAATTTTTTCTGCCTTATTAGAAGAAGACACAAAATTACTACAACTGCCAAGAAGGATGAGAAACCTTTAAACAAATTCGTAGCTCTTTAGAGATTAAAAACGGTCAATTCTTTTGGCTGAAGACTTTCATGTGGTATTTAAGTGAATATTGTTTTCATAACTAGTACAATGCCCCTCATATTGCCTGTAGCAAGTAAGGAAATACAATTTTGGAAACAAGATTCCATTTAGGTGGACAACATTGACACTGAAGGAAATATGATGACTTTTAGGAGGATTTTCTAACGTGGCTGGCTAACCTCACCAACATCATTAAACACAATCAAGGTTTTAAAAGTTGATTGACAGTTATGAATTAGTGTAGGCAGGTAAAAATATGAGAGGCACATCTATGTATATGGTTAAAGATGAATGAACTAATTTTTCTTGGATTATAGACCCATGAACCTACAGCGTCTGCAATGAATAAAAGAATCCTCTATGTAAGCCTTTAGATATTTCTCTGTATTTTCCCCTTGACTCTATTTTTTTCAGGTTAGCTGATTTAATTAAATATTCCCTAAAACACTGGATGTTAAGAAATGTACAAAATCTAAGATCCTGAGATCTCCTAACTTAGCGTGATTAAAATCGATGAGTTTGGAGTTTTCCGTTAAATCAAAAGCTTCTGGCTTTCAGCAACTCTTTATTTTTGGAGAAACAGCTTTTTCTTTGTGTAACAAAAAGGCTTAGGAAAGCTTCTTAAAAAAAAAAAAAAAAAAAAAAAAAAAAAGACCTCTAGGCTGCTGAGTCTTAAAATAGCCTTTGAGAACAGCCCCAGAACTAGCAAGGTGTGCAAATGGGCCAGGCACAAACCAGAGGAGTGTAGACTTTTCCCAGTTCACCAGGAGCCCCTTGCTGGGGTCACATTCTCCAACGTGGTACCAGTGTTATATTGTGCCTTTCTTGAAACTCATTAAAGCAGAGATATTTCTTTCATTTCTTTTCCACTATCTCATTTATTAAACAGTATACATTATTGCTGTGCAAACTTGTATACAATATTGACTGACAAAAGCATACAAACTTGGAGTTACTGTAAAAACGTATGTCCCATGACTGTGTTTCTCTAATTGCAAGGAACTTGATATTTACAGAGTGTCCTCTATATGCTAGGCATTGTCCCACGTTCTAGTACAATAGATAAGAAACTTAGACTCTACCCTCAAGTAGTCCGTCGCATAGAATAAACGAAGGAAATGCAAGTTTTTCAAATGTGTCTTGCATACCACGTTTTAAAAGAAGCAACTCTGTTTTGTAATTAAAGATCTATAATAGAATGTGGAAATGAATAAAAATATCACTCGTTTCAGCATTAGCTAAAGTAATGTCGAGTACAAGATATATAGAGGCGCTATGAAACGTGAGCGAACAAAACAAACAGTGGCGGAAAACTCCTATAATCAGTCTGAAAATGTTTTAAGGGTAAGGAATTCTAAGATAAAGACAACTTAAAGATTATGTGTATCTTGAGTACCCACTTTGACATTGGCTGATTTTACAATTCTTTCATTTCTGTAGGGATGATTGATGGGGAAGGTGGCTGGATTCTTTGCAATACCAGGATAGCTTCCATGACAAACTGCCCCCCAAATGTATAATGACTTAATACAGTAGTGTATTTTTTTATCATTGAACAGGGCAAATGAATGAGTTGGTGTAATGGCACATCTCTGTGAAGTCATTCAGAAACTCAGGCTTGCAAGAGTATAGCCATTGACATGAAGCTTCTAAGGTCACTCTGAGGTTGTCTCCATTCTAATAGAAGAAAGGAAACATAGAAGGTGAGCAGTGGGGCTTTGCATGGACCACAACCGAAAGAGTTGTCCTTCATTTCTCTTCCGTTCCCACGGGCTAGAGTTTAGTCAATTGCTACACCTAACTGCAAAAAATGAAAATGTAATCTAACTGTGCGCCTGGGACAAAGAAGTAAACATAAATTTGGGGGAATATCTTAAGTCTCTGCCATAAACAGTGGGGTTAGGAAGAATGATTGCTTTTGTTAGTTGCTATAATGACCTGCTGTATCAGTTCAGTTTATGCAGACATCAAACAACTCAGTAAAATAAGCGACTGTGATAGATGGTCCCAGATTTATACATTGATTGAAAATCCCATTTTAATTTAATAGTGGATTAGTTCCTCCCCCCGACCCCCCTTGGAAGAGCCATATGCTGGGGAATTGCTCTTTCCAGGTGAATCGAGGATTTTGCTAACAGAACGGTATAGAAATGTGTCATTTTCTTTGGCTTGTTTGTTTGTTTTATCTCTATGAGCCAATCCACCTCTAAAACGTTTCTGGCAATGGGTGTGAGTAAAAATAATGCAACTTTAAATCATTCACACTGATGCATTTTAAAATACATTATTGTTACCACTGTGAAGATTTTGGAAATAGAATGGGTCTGGAACTGGTGGCAAGGGGAAGGCATGTATAGTTCACCTTTTGTAGGCATTCATTTATCCGTTCGCCCACAAATGTTTATCAAGTTCTTGCTACATGCTGGGCTAATGCAGTAGACATGTTCCAAACAATGGGCGTTGACTATATGTCAGACTCCATGCTGGGTGGCATACATCTGTTTCCTCTTTTAATCCTCCCCAAATCCATCTGAGGCAGAAGTTAAAATCTCTGAAAAAAATCAAAAGACCATTGAGATTAAGTCACTCATCCAAGGTCACCTGGACGGTAGTACAGCTACAGTTAGAAACCAAATCTGCATGACTCTACAATTGGACTCTTTCCAGTTTGCCATCCTGACTCCTTAGGTAATTGTATATTTGCCTGGTCATCAGCAGGACTGTGAGATCTGGATATACGTTGTACATAAAATGAAGTAATGAGGCAGGAAGGATTTAAGGGGTTTCAGGTGCTGCTGGTTTACATTTCCCCCCACTAATATGGCAGCAGTTTGAATATAAGCCATGGCTTTTGAATATTAAGCACACATGTTTTGTCCTACTCTCACCAATGTAGGAAAATCTTTTTCAAAGAGGAATTGGGAAAGATGATCAAGTAATCTGCTGTTTTCTAAGAAAGTTACATCACTGGGATGCTTTCCTCAGAAACAACTTTTGCCATCCCAAACTATGAAGACAAAAATAACAATTCTCTTACAGAATGCCAAGAACATTCTGAGAGATGCTGGTGCATCAGTGGAGAACACAGAACTGAGGCAGCCACCACTTGTTGGCCTGAGCCCAGGTTGACTAGTGCAAGGTGATAGTTCAGACCAAACAAAACCTATGGATTTGGGGTCCCCATGGATCCTCAAAAGCCTGACAACCTAGTGTGACCCTGCAATTACAGGACCAGGGCAGAGCTCATAGAAGATTGTGATTACCATTAATAAATTTATAGCCCGGTAATTAAAAAATCTGGGTTCATCTATGATGAATATAAAAAATGCTTTACCAAAAAAAGACATATGTTTATTTATAAGCCTCCTCTTATTATATTTACCATTTACAGGAAGCATTAAATATTGATTTATTTAATATAATAAATTACGTTTCTGGACCCCATTCCAATCAATGTGTATGGGACGAGCAGAGGATTCCCTCCAACAACAGACAATTCTTGGACACCAGCCGGGTGTCTGCGAATTCAACTCAATTCTGACACTATCTACCCAGAGACGAGCATCAGATTCCATAGGTTAAAGGCTCAGTCCCCTCAGACTACCCTCCACTTCAGATGCCAATCACAAGCCCATGTTGTTACATGTGGTTCCGACGGACTGGCTATATAAACCAGAGGTTCTCACCACCCCCTCCCAGAGTTCTACGAATTTGCCAGAATGGTTCATAGAATTCAGAAAAAAAACCATTCACTCCCCAGATTACTGATTTATTACCAACGGTGTTATAGGATACAAATCAAGAACCACGTAAAGAGCTACGCAGGGCGAGGTGCCAAACAAAGGAGCTCCTGTCCTCATGGAGCTTAGGGCCTGGCTTGGGGGCACCTGGAAAAGTTCTGCTCCCCCTCTTTTTAGGTTTTAGGGACACTTCATTACATAGGCATGATTGATTAAATCATTGGTCATTGGCGATCAGTTCAGCCTCCAACCCCTTTCTCCTCCTTGGAAATCAGGGGGGTACGACCGGAAGTTCTAACCCTCTATTTGTGGTTGGCTCCCCTGTCAAGTGGCCCCCATTCTCAGGTGCTTTCCAAAAGCCACCTCAGTAACATAAACCCAGTTGTGGTGGAAAGGGACTTCTAGGAATAGCAAGACACCCATTGCACTTTTATGGCTTTGAAGGTTTATGAGGACAAGAAACCAAATATTGTAACAAAAGATTCTCCCGTTGCTCTAACTGCTCAGGAAATTCCAAGGGTCTTGGGAGCTGTGATCCAAGAACCATGGTTGAAGACCAATCATATCTGAGAAGCATATTTTAGTTATCTGAATGGCCAAATCACATTTTTCTTATAAATCACAGTATCTTATACAAATCAATCGATCACCTAATATATGCCTAGAATGGGGGATAAACTGATGAGCATTCTGACAAAATTCCTGTCCTGACCACACTTACTTTCTCCTAAGGGAGAGAAGCGGGCATAACAATACAAATTAAATACCATTTCAGATAATAATGAGAAAGAAAAGTGTTTAGAGGTAAAGGCTAACTTACTCTCAAAGGATTCAAATTAAGGGGCAAGAGCTAATGGGGCGGGGAGGGGAAAGTCCTTTAAAATAGATAAAGGAGAACGTTGGAAGGGACATTTGAGCAAGGACATGAATGTTTGGGGGAGAATGTGTGAAAAATGTTCAAGGCACAGAAACAGCAACTGAAGTGATTCTGAGCCAGAAAGGGGGAGAAGGGCAGAAAAGAAAATCTAAGAGGAAGCCATGGTCAAGATTTTGAATTTTATTCTAAATCTAAAGGAAAGCCATTGGATTTTTAAGGGGATTATGAAAATCTGATTTGCATTTATAAGTGCTTACTATTGCTACAACTTGGTATGTAAACTACACTGGGGTAAGAGCGGAAATAGGTACGACAGAGGAAGTGACCTGGCCAGAGCCAGAAGTAGCCTGGGATACGAGCTGTGTATCACTAGATGACAAGCTCCAGGACAGCATGCTCTGAGGAGGACCAGGCTGGCTTATGTAACTGTGGCGGCGAGGCCTCCTACTTGCTGAGACGCTGCCTCGGCAGCAAATTTAAACATCCAGATTCAATTCAGTGTCTTTATGCTCTTGGACACATCAGAAATTATGGACATAGATGCCCTTAGAGGCCAGGCAGATACTTTCTAAAGAAGAGACAGTGCTGAATTAGGTCCCCTTATTGGGTATAAGCACCATACAAATACGTTTTCCAGATTGAAAAAGAAATGGAGACCCACTTAGAAGATCCTCACATTTTTCCATGTAAGACATGAGGTTGGCTTAGTTCAGGATGACAAGGGTGAATAGAGTGAGACAGTTAAGGGGAACTTGGAGGCAGAAAGGCACTGTTTGATCTCTACTTTATGCCAAGCTAAGACGTGCGAGTTCCTTGCCCTCAGTAAGCTTACATTCGATTAGGGGAGGCAAGAAATTTATGAAAAACTAATCGCAAGAATCAGGAGTCATGTCGAACCATATGAACAGATGGCATACAGAAAGTCAACATAGGAGAATGATGTAAAATGACTGGATGGCCAGGGAGGAACTTTGTGTGTGTGTGTGTGTGTGTGTCTTAATTTTTTTGTTTTCATACAATTTCAGGCCTATGGAAATGTTTCAAGAATAGTGAATGCTATTTTAGTAAATACTATATATACATAGTAAATACTACTATACTAGATTAATATTAATACTTAGCACATTTGCTTTCTCTCTCTCTTGCACACACACACACACACACACACACACACGTGTAAGTGTAAGTGTTCATCTGTTTTTTCATTTGAGACCAAAATGCAGACGTGATGTCCCTTTATTTGTAAACACTTAAGTTTTAACTTCTTAAAAGGAAGAGCATCCTCTTACAAAGCAACACTGTAATTATCAAACTCAGGAAACTGGCATTAGTATAGTATTCTTGCCTAATCTATAGACATTCCGTTTTGATCAATTTTCCTTTTTTTTCTTTTGTCATGTTTTTCAGAAGAAACTCTGGATCATCCGTGGCATTCAATTGTCATGTCCCTTTAGTGCTCTTTAATTTGGAACCATTTCTCAGTCTTTCCTGTATTTCATGACCTTGGTGTTTTTGAATAATAGAAGCCAATCTTTTTATGGAATGCCTTCAGGTGCCACATGGTTAGGCTGAGATTACATACTTTTGGTAGGAATAACATGGAAGCAATGCTGGACATCATATCAAGAGGCACATGGTGTCTGTAGCTTATTGCCAGTCACGTTAATTTTGATCACTTGGGTAAGGTGTGTATACCGTGTTTCTTTACTACAAAATTTATAATTGAAAGTATCTTGTGGAGAGATACTCTGTAAATATGCTCTTACTTCTCAAACTCTCACTCCCTAGTTCTTTAATCATAGTTCCTATGATTCTTCCCTGAATCAATTCTACTTGTGATCATTTCCAAGTGATAATTTTCTAATTTTACCATTTTTTTTCTATGTTTACTAGTTTGCTTCCCCCTTTCCTTTAATGATTTATTTATATCTATGTAGACTCTGGGATTCTTACGTCACTCAATGGGTTATAATAATTCACCATTGCTATTGATTTCGATGACCTGAATGTCCCAGGTTTGGCCAGCGGGAGCTCCTTCATGATAGATCTTGCGCCTTTTGGAGATGTTCCCATCATTTGAGTACTTCCTTACGTTCTGGCTCCATAAAGTTTTCCAGGCTCATCTTTTACATTTCCAGTTGCAAAAAGAGCAGCTTTTAAATCTTTCCAGCTAAGATCCTAAAGACAAGATTCCTGGACAGTCGTGCAGACAGCTGGGAGTTGTGGGTGGGGTGGGGCAGGGTGGGAAGGACAGAGAGACCAAGCAGTGCAAGATGCAAAGGCGGGGACATCTGACAAAGTTCAAGGATCATAAAGAAAGCAGTGAGTTTAAATGTGTTAGGTAAGAGGGAGGAACGACAGTAGATGAGATTAGAAGGACCCAGAGGTTTGCATCAGTATTGCTGTGAACAAATTATATTGTATACATGATATTGTACATATTTTAGTCGTTGCTACAAAAGCTACCTAGACTGGTAGCTAGTGACTCACCTAAAGTGAGTCACTTTTTATTTATTGGCTTTTCTTTTCCTTTATTTATTGATGCCAACGTGGACCGTTGGATTCTTATTCGATTCAGTGGCTTTTCTATTATTAAGTAAAGCTGATAGGCATTTACTCATACTTTTATTGTCTTAGCTTTTTCTACTGTCCATATTATATTTGTTCAACACAAATTACTTTTCACTCTCCCATTTAACTGTGAACTTCTTGAGAACCACACGCACAGTGCCTGGCACACAACTGATATTCGGTAAATATTTGTTGAGCAAAAGAATAAACAAACAAGAGCCCCAGAGACAGGTTAACAACCACCACCTAAGAAGGTACTCTAGTAGATTTTACTGCCATTGATTGGTGATAGTTGTTCAGCATTGTGTGTGTGTGTGTGTGTGTGTGTGTGTGTGTGTGTGTGTATGTGTTGGGGGATATATCCTCTAGACAGCTATTATTACAAAAATATGCTAGATCTGAAGAATATTTAATAACTCTTCCCTGTAATGAAAAAATGTTCAATTGTGATCTCCTTTCAACTTGTTCTTTTTTTATGTTTCCTGGGGTGATTTAAAACAAGCTATCATGATCTGAGGTTTTCTTCTTCTCCTTTTAATTGAATATTGAACTGCTTGGGTCTCTCTAGAATCTAAAAGTGCCTAAGGACCCAAGCAAATGATCCTAGACATCTTCTCTCTTGCTGTGAGGTCCTCAGGTTTTCTATGTACAAATGCACATGCTCAGTCATGCTCTCTGGCCTTCCCCTCGGAACAATCCAGAGCTCTGTGGCTCCAAATTGGAGTGTGGTTATTGGTCACTTAATACTCTGTGAGCCTTACTAATGACTTAATTATGGGGCTTGCTCACAACAAAATAGAGATGCTAACTACAAATTCAGAAGCACATTAGTTTTGTTTAAAATTAAAGCATAACACGAGATCTATTCTATAGATTCTTATAGATTGGTGCAAATGGTCATTTTTCTCTTGGGTTATTGTCACGGCTAATGCACAATACCGTTGGAGCCTTAACGGCTTCCAGCAGCAGACTCATTGACGTGCATGCTTTCCCATTTACTGGGGGAGCTTCCAGAGGTCTGGCTGTGTTCTATTCCTTTTTCCATACTCAGCATTTAGTCCAGAGCCCAGCACATTACAGGTGTTTAATAAATAATCTCATTAATAAATAGATGCATGTGTGTATATACACTATATTCGCTATATGCATACACACACACACACACACACACTATATATATATATATATATATATATATATATATATATGATATATAGGATTGAGGGACTACTGAAATCAAGAGTGAAAAATAATATATTTTGCTCCTAAAAATCTTTTTCCCAAAAGAAAGATAAAAGTACAATGTGGAATGTCTTTGTAAAATGCTGGCAGCTTGAGAATGAGGGTTTTGTTTTGTTTTCAAAACAAAGCTAAAGAAATTTCTCTTTGATGACAGCTTTATTTAAAATAAAAAAAAGAAGACTAGGTTGTATATAAGTGAATGTCCTCCACACTCAACAATACTTGTTTACACGAATGAGTGAGTGAATGTGATAAAAACAAAACATTTTGTTTGAAATTAGTCACGTTAAGACCCCTTCAAATTTATTTTAAATAAAAAATAAAATACGTATATATACGATGAAATGGTGCTATCTAACACACACACACAATTAGAAATGCTTTCTGTTTTTTTGCTCCCAGGCTGTCTGGTTCATCTGTAAGTAACCATACCTTTTTTTTTTTTTTTTTAACTTTTTTTTTCAACGTTTTTTTATTTATTTTTGGGACAGAGAGAGACAGAGCATGAACGGGGGTGGGGCAGAGAGAGAGGGAGACACTGAATCGGAAACAGGCTCCAGGCTCCGAGCCATCAGCCCAGAGCCCGACATGGGGCTCGAACTCACGGACCGCGAGATCGTGACCTGGCTGAAGTCGGACGCTTAACTGACTACGCCACCCAGGCGCCCCTGTAAGTAACCATACCTTTAAGGTATTCGAATAGGATAGTAACTGGAGCCGGTATGGCAGCTCCTGGGATGGTGGTGGAGACAGTGTGGCTTTGAATGGGCCCTTTGATGGAGACAAGCATCTCCTATCTCCCAGGGCCTCACTCTTCTGAGCATGCTCCCTTAGGGGCAGCCCTCGGCCCATAGGCAAGTAGACAGGGTTACACCCACACTGGCGTTGCCCTATCACGGAAGGGCTTTCCTGTCTGGCTTTGTTGCTGATGATCCAGTTCCGGAGCTTGCTTCCCACTCTCAGGCTGGAGCCATTCTTCCCTTCCAGGTTGCTGATCTGAAGCTGACCATGGATATGGCTGCTTTGGGGGATCTGCGGCCCTGGGCTCAGGGTGTCCAACAGCTGGCCATACTCCATTGTGAAATGGTAAATGCTCAAAACTTTTGCTCCATTCCCAGAGGACCCCCCATTAAAGTGATTTTGCATTCACTACCTGCCAACAGGACCTGTAAGGGAGCCAAAGGGAGCTGCAGATTAAGCATAATTATGAATTCTGAGTGGAATGGAGTAGTCGGGGATTGTTGTTCATGAAGGACCTATTTTTTTTTTTTTTTTTTTTACCCACTGAAAATGCACATAAGGAAATACTGAATGCTCCGCGGAGTCTTTATATTTAAATGTGCTTTAGAATCAGTGTTCTCCTTGCCCTTCCGTGAAACAGATAACCTCCCAAACTTGAAAGCTACTCTTAGAATTGGATTTTAGTTTGCTCAGGATTTGTATCTAATCAGCACCGAATTTCATAGATAAGTATTTTAACATTTATTAACAGGAACTGGTACCAAATGCAAGACATTTCCCGGGCTTAGTCGTCAATGAGCAGCTAATCCCTAAAGATTTATAAACCTGCACAACTGAGTAAGGATTCAAAGACCTCTTGCCGGCTCTTCTTGAGAGCTTAATGTGTCCCCATCGGGAACAAGCCGATCGTACCATTTATTCTTTCAGTCTTTCCTCCTTTGTAAATGGAAAAAGAAAGTCCAAGATGCTGAGCATAAAAATATACTCAGTGTTTGCAGACACCACCTCAATTCACTACTGTGAATGTTTACAATGTGGCAACATTTTCTAATTTGACATAAAATTACTAACACATCTCATCATTGTTTTCCTCCTGTGGCCCGTGTATTTTCCCTCTTCTAAATACTTCTGTCTGCACATAGGAGTAGCATTCAAGATTTCCTTATGGCTGTTCAAGGAGTCCGTTCACCTGCCTAAAGTCCGTCATAAACCACCATCATACTTTTAAAAAGATAAGATGAGCAGTGGCGTGATATTGAGTAAAAATACCTAATTTTTAAGAAGTCAAAAAGAATGCTAGCAGCTGATAATGATAAAGACAATGACAATGGTAGCAGATAGAAGGCACCTTGCACTTAACAATGTGTCAGATACATGCCCAAACTCTCTACATCTATTATCTTTTTAAATCTTCCCAAATCTATGTGGCAGATACTATTATTATCCTATAGATAAGAAAACTGAAGCTGAGCAAGTTCAAGTTGGTTTCCTAGGATCACGGGGCAAATTTTGGCTGGAGGCTGAGATCTGAAACCTGATGTACGTATGTTCCAGGGATGCTAAAGGTATTTTTTAAAATCTTTATTTTTAAACTGTTTTCAGAGTGAGCTTTTAGAACAACAAGAAAAATGGGTCTCATTTCATTCTAATCATCTTTATAGAAACCCTCCAGTTTCCTATATTCTTAAAACTTGTTTAGATCTATTCATTATTTGTGGTTTAAAGACAACCAATGTATTTAGTTAAAAGAAAATCCAGATGTTTATTTAAACTGCCTCACCCCCAAATCCCGGTTGAATTAATTTTTTACTTTTCATCCAGTTTTGTGTTTGGAAGAAAAAAATAAAACCCATTTTTATTTGTAATGCTGAAACATTGATATAGTACACTCATAATTAATAAGAGGGTTTATTTTGTTAGTTGTTTATGAAATTAGGTTTAACCATTTCTGTTGTTATGTTTGTCAAAGTACTTAATGATGAAGCAAATGTAAGGCAAAATAAAACACATTAGGGCATATTCTCTACCCTTACATAATCTTTACCTCTTCATAAATTCAATACCCCATGGAATTAATCGTTTATGCTTTAGCCATATTAAATTTTTTTTTAATGTTTATTTATTTTTGAGACAGAGACGGAGCGTGAGCAGGGGAGGGGCAGACAGAGAGGGAGACACAGAATCCGAAGCAGGCTCCAGGCTTTGGGCTGTCAGCACAGAGCCCAATGCTGGGCTCGGACCCACAAGCTGCGAGATCATGACCTGAGCCGAAGTCGGACGCTCAACCAACAGAACCACCCAGGTGCCCCTATGCTTTAGCCATATTAATGGAGCTATTTTTTTTGACCAGATGAATTATATTACCTCTTTGGTTGTTGATATTTGGTTAGTGAAATGGCTTAAAACAGTATCTAATCAACTCCACATTTATGTTGTGTATCTATTAAACACAAGACACCTCGTTAGTCTGAATTTTGTTGTTGTTTTTAACTTTAAAAAATCTCACTTTTTATCAAAGTCAGGAAACTTTGGATCACTCAGGAATTGTCTGGTTAACATTATAATCTATAGATGGATGCTGTGTCGGGGTACAACTGTTACAATACTTCAAGTTTCTTAAAACATTTCCATGGCGAGGGGTGCCTGGGTGGCTCAGTTGGTTGAGTGTCTGACTTTTGCTTGGGTCATGATCTCATGGTTTGTGAATTCGAGCTCCACATCAGGTTCTGGCTCACGGCTGTCAGCTTGGAGCCCACTTCAGATCCACTGTCCCACTCCTTCTCTGTCCCTCTCCTTCTCTGACCCTCCCCTGCTCGTGCTCTCTCTCAAAAATAAAATAATTTAAAATTTTTTTTTCAACGTTTATTTATTTTTGCGACAGAGAGAGACAGAGCATGAACGGGGGAGGGGCAGAGAGAGAGGGAGACACAGAATCGGAAACAGGCTCCAGGCTCTGAGCCATCCGCCCAGAGCCCGACGCGGGGCTCGAACTCGCGGACCACGAGATCGTGACCTGGCTGAAGTCGGACGCTTAACCGACTGCGCCACCCAGGTGCCCCAAAAATAAAATAATTTTAAAAAGGAGGAAAAGAAAAACCATTTTCCTGGTGAAAAGCACTGCGTAAGGAACCAGAGTATTTATCTCTCTGAGTTATTTCCCCCCTCTTGTCATACTTTCATGGTTCAGACACAGTGGTGGCCACATAGAATGACCTGGAAAAGCATCAAAGGAATGTTTCTCTCACTTGATATGTGAACATTCTGATCTTCAGATATCTCAAGAGCCTTTGAAAAGTGGACTGAGTCCCCTCTGATAATAAGTCTATAAAACCAACTGAGAGTTGATAAAGAATAACTAGGTAGCTCCTGGGGAAGGGGAGAGGAGGTGAGGGGAGAGGAGGAAACTGGGCAAGACATATATATTTGTAGGGGCATGAAAATGTGAGTAAGTGGTTATATGTATTTCAAATTTTAAAGGGAATGTATCTGAGTCTGTCTCTCTGTGCCTGCCATGAGGACAGAGTGAGGACGTGGCCATCTGCAAGCTGGGAAGACAGCTCTCCCCAGATCCCAGCCATGCTGACACTTGGGTCTTAGATTCCCAGTCTCCAGAATTGTGTCAGAAATACACGTCTGTTGTTTAAACCACCCCACCTATGGTATTTTGTCATGGCAGCCTGAGCTGACTGATACAAACAATGATCTTGAGAGGAAAAAAAACATAAAGTTTATAAGTAGTTTCAACAGAAAAAGCCCAGGTAGAGAGAATAATACAGCATGATATACTAAAATTACACCAAGTTTACTATGATCATAAGAAGCTGGTAACTATGAACATCTTTTAAAAAAAACTCAGCAATAAAGAGAAGAAAGGGTGAAAGAAAACCATTCAAGGAAAAGAAAGTGCAAAGGTGGAGCGTCAACACCTCCACACGAGGTGAATGGGCCACTGGGTGGAGAGGCATTAGTGCCTATCATCCCGCTGTCTCAGAAGGTTCCTCTGGGCTGCAGGCAGTTCTTCAGGGTAAGCATTGGCTAGCAGCAAATCCCTAGACCTTGCCCCTTGGCTCTTGCTGGTGGTTGATGCCGTTTTTCAAATCCCACATTTCTTGCTCCTCATGGCCAAGTTTTCTATCTGCTACAAATGATCCCAGCTTCCCTCCCCATCGAGGACACAGGGATGTACAGATCCAGTATTCCAGTCATACAGCATTTGGGTTGAGTCCCATCTACTACTCTGACCTTTCCTCCTTCTCTTTTTTTCTTTCCCTTTATCCATTAAAAAAAAAACACAACTTGCTAAGAGCCTTTAACGTATTGGGTATCATGCCAGATGCTGGCTATACAATGGAGTTGATTGAAAGGAAGCAAGTGTCCTGCCCTTTTGAAGTTTTCATTCTAGTGAGTGAATGAAGGAAAAAGGAAGAAAACATTTAAGTAAATTCATATATATACATATATATGTATATATGAATATGAATATATATGTATATATACATGTACACATACATATTTTAAGTCAACTGCTTGAAGCAAACAGACAGCATGCTGAGGACAAATAGGAGGGAGCTCTTTTTAGATGCAGGAATCATGGAAGGCCTCAAGGAATCTAAGCTGAGACCAAAGTATGAGAAGGAGCCAAGAGAAGGCTGGTAAGAGGAGGGAACGGTGCAAAAATCCCTGAGTCGGAAAGGGCTTAGACTGTTCTTGGATCCCCCCAAATGGGCCTGTGAGCACGCAGTGGAGCAGAAGGAGGGGGGGAGAGGGAGGGGATCACGGGCCCCCCTCCAGGTGTGTGTCCTTGGGCAGCTTATATAATGGCTCTGTGCCTCAATTTCCTCATCTCCTCATAAAATGTAGTTGACTCTACCCTCCCCAGAGACCACACATAATGATACGTTGGAGACACTTAAATCATGGTCATTCTTCTCTTCAGGTTCCTTCTTGGTACAGGTGATTTTTCTTCCAGAATTAAAGACATGTTTGGCCTCTTGAGGATTTGACCTGCTGGAAATGTAATACGATTGCCTATCTTTTTTTTTTTTTTTCTTCTAATTTATTTGAAAATTAGACCCAGTTTATTGGACTGATAATGCACTCATCCAAACCCAATGTGAAGACAGTTTCAAACCCCAGATTAATTATTTTTCAATTGAGTTTTTTTTTTTTTTCATAACGTAGTCAAGCTTTTGAGACAAAGACTTGGTCATAAATCTTAAAATTAGCTGGGGAATTAATTTTAAAATTAAACACGCTATGATGAATTATAGGCAAATGACTGATTAGTAATGCAGAAAAACAAAACTGGGTCAGCTGGGCACATTTGTATATGGCAGCCTGTCCTGCGTGGCCTCTGCAGGGCAGTGTCTTGGCCAGGGAGGCGGAGAGTCATATGCGTTTCTGTGGCTTTGTTTTTTGATGTTACCTGTCTCAAGGCTCCTGCCCAAGAAGTCTTTTCTAGATTTAAATGGAATTTATGAGCTGTAGGATTTTATAGCATACAGTGACATTGGGAAGAGTTGTACTTCGAAATCTGAAAATGCAAAGATTAGAAAAATGGTCACACGGGAAGAGTGTGGACTGTCGCTCACTTGACTTCCTAAGCTTATTCACTTATCCAACCTTGCTGCTGTCCGTCCCCCTTCCCCTCACCGACTAGTTACTTCCTTACCTCAAAAGCGGGGCATTTATTTTTTCTCCTTGTGAAGGGTGATTAAATAATGGAGAATGCTCCACAAGTAAGTAGTGGTTTTATTTTCATTTGATAAAGCTAAAATGTTATGAGGGAGATATTCAATAAGAAATACACAGTTCACTGTGAAAGACATATATACATATATATATGATATCTATATACATATACATAAGACATATATACATATATATAAGTATCTATATATGAAAGATATGTGAAAGATATATCTATATATGAAGATATATATCTATATATATAATCTATATATGAAAGATGTATCTATATATGAGGACATATATACATATATAAGATATCTATATATGAAAGATATTATATATACAATATCTTAAGATATATAATATATACTATATATTATATATAATATATACATGTGTATATTGTATGTATATATACGCATGCATATATATACATGTAATGTACACATATGTATATATATATATAATATATGTACATAATATTATATATTATGACCTATTACGTCAGTGTTAGGTAATAGGTCAGTGTTTCTTTATCTGCATAGCTACCCCAGGGTGAGGATGAGATTGGGGCAGAGGGAGGGTTAGAGACCACCCACTGCTTCTTTCAAAACCTCAAGTCTTTTCTTTATTAGAATGATCCCCTCACCCTCCCAAGCCCCAACACGCATGCGTTCACACACTTCTGCTTGGCGTATAGTGCCACGTTGAGGGCGCAAGTCAAAGTACTTTGCAATTTAGGGCTCAAAGAGGTCTTGCCTCCACTAAGAGGGAAGGAAAGACGCTTCGTGGCTCCTGCCCCATCACACACGGGCCCCAACTCTGCAAAAGTCGATGGGCCCCTCGGAGGACGTGAGGAAAGGAGGCACACACGTGATTGGAGCCGTGCATGGAACCCCCTGGTACCTTGCAACGCTTTCCCATTCTTTTGTTATGAAATGGGACTTTAGCTGTGATCTGCGGGGGCCTTTGTTGTTGTTGTTGTTTTAAATCAGTCAACTAATGGATTAGTTAATAATTCAATAATTTTTGTTCTATTTACTTATTTTTAATTAATTAATTATCACTACTTTTTTGCAGAGGCCCTTGTTAAAATGTGTGGGTGGACCAAGAACAGTGAGAGTTTCCACAGTGGCCCCTGTTGGACGGTGAGGGAGGGGGCAGACCCCGGTCCCTTAGCCTTTGTTCAGACCCTGCTTGCGTGTCCACGGGTGTGCGTGTCTGTCGCTTGTGTTTCCAGACCCTCTGGTCTTTACTCAACTTTACAAGCATCATGCCCTTTAGCCCTAAGGTAATGAAGGGCCCTTACCCCTCTACTCAGGTTTAAATTCAATTCAGCGAGACGCTCCGTGGGAAGAACTTGGCATTGTTCCCAGAGCACCGTCCACATACTTCAAAAACGTTAGTTATTATTAGCAGCTTCTCTGATTTAGCAAGCCGATGTGGGGAAAGTGAGATTGGATAAGAGGAAAGGGAAGGAGTTAGCGAATGGGGGTGGGGGACCAGGCTGGGGGCTGCAGCTGCCTGGGGAGGGATTCTGCGTGAGCACAAGGACCCAGGTGAACGCTGGGGGCCACGGATACCAAACAAAGAAGACTGTAAAAGGTCAAGAAAGATAAACTTCTATTTCACTGTCAGACGCTTTTTTGTTTTACTCTCAATCAGGTAGCACGCTAAGTATTTTACGAATATTAACTCAAGAAGTCCTCGTTCTACCTTTCTGAGGTGCTCCTGTCATTTACAGATGAAGAAACTAAGGCACAGAAAGGTTAAGGAAGTTGCTCAAGGACACACAGCTGATGAGTAGCAGAGCTTGGGTTTGAATACAGACAGGCTCCTGAGTCCATGATTTTAAACATCATGAGTCTAAGCTTCATTTCTACAATAGTCTTCACCAGTCCCGGCCCTGATTATCTAGGCACGTAGCAGGAGATCAAAGAGTCATATTGTTCAATCTTCTGTATTGGTGCATTTCGTTCTTGCCGGATCCCTGCTTTCTCGAGCACTTTCTCCTTGTGGCCCTGTTTTAACACGACCCAGCCAATTGCATTCATTCTTCGACTTCAGTGTGCCTTCGCATTTATGCATTTTCCATTTTAATTTTCCTAGAGATCTGGGAACTAATCAAGTTTTATTTCATACCACATACACATGTATCGAAATTAATATGCATTTTCTCCAGGATCCACGATATTTTCTCATTTTATTACAGACTGTCTGTAGTGGTATGGAGATGCGGCGAAGCTAGTGGCGGTGATCAAAATCGGCAGTCGTTTTGCGGAGACAATATTCTGTTATTATAAATTCTTATTGCTCCATGTGTTTTAGAAAATGGTAATAATTCAACTGGCCTAATAACTGTTAAAATGTAGGTGCTTTTTTTTCTTTCTTTCATTTTTTTTTTCTTTTATGCACGTGCTCTAAAATATTTTCTCCCACGGGGGGGGGGGGGTTTGTTACCGTGTTGCAACTTACACATTCAAGAAGATAATGCAGTTATTTATCAACTTTATTAAATGTTGCCATCTTTGATGCTGGAAACCCTATTAAAAGACATTGAAACACATAAAACTACTCCTATAAATCTGAGTGAAATTTGCAGTTGTGAAGTCCCAAGTTATTTTTACTAAACTGCATAAAGCTGAAAGGGAAAATGGTCTCTAGCTGCAAAGGTATACATGCATCCATTTGTATACTTTTTTTAAATTATTATTCAGGTGAATTCACAGCACCAAAAACCAAAGCAGCCTTTTTCTCTACTAGACAAAGTAAGATGAATATTTCACCTGCTGCCCTTATGAGACACCATCCAAGCTGAAGGCGTCGGTTTTCAAGAAACAATTCCATTGAGATGACCATTTGCGCTCTGGGTGCATTTTGAGATTGTGGCTTATTTTTACAGTGCTCCAAACTATCCATTTTGACAGACACTCTGATTTATAGGAAGGCCTGATTAATCCTAATGGCTATTTTTGCTGTGATTGGCTTGGATTTTCATATTTTAGTAACGTTTCATCAACATCCTGGTGACTCAGACATAAAAGGAATTGCCTACTGCCCCATCAACTGACCCCCTAGACGGCAGCAAGAGTTCCGGCATCATTTAAATGTTCCAGAAGAAAGTGTTGGTGACTGCAGGGGAGAATTTGTATTTCCTGTACCTCTCTCTGCAGTGCAAAAGGGGAAATTTTGTTTTTCTTTTGGGGAAACCTGAAAAAGAAGCAGGGAGTAGGTAGGGAACATTTTCATTTGTTATTTCGTTGTTTTTTCTTTGGGGGGAAACTGATTGTTTCTGTGAAGTAAAAGTAGTCGGTGATTTGCAGAGGCCCCCCCCCCCAGGGTAATTCCGTGTAACGATGATATATTTTTCTTGTCACCCTCAGAGTCATCATCATTGCTTTTCATAAATACCTGTCGGTCCATTTGTGGCTGAAGGACTTTATCTCCCGAACTTCCTTTTATTCAGAGATTTTAATATGTTAACTTTAGGATACAAAATAGCTGAACCCTATAATAAATAATGCAGCACAAAGTAAAACGGAGAACAGTACTCATGCATTTGGTGAGGTTAGAAAAGCCATCCCACTGCCTGTTTCTGTACTGATCTTGAGCTAAACATATTTTTAACATTTTTAAGTGGTTGGAAGAAATCAAAAGAAGAGCGATATTTTATGACCCCTGAAAGTGATATGAGGTTCAAGTTGGCGTCCATGAATAAAATTGTATTGGAGTACAGCCATGCCCACTCATCTATATATCGTCCATGGCTGATGTCCCCTACCACTGCAGTTGACTAGTGGTCACAGAGACCATGTGGCATGTGTAGCCTAACAAGGTTTTTACAAGAGACGTTCTGCAAAAAAAAAAAAAAAAAAAGGAAAAGAAAAAAGGCATTTTGCTGACCACTGGTTACTGGGTTATAAGGGTATCTGGAGGAGAGAAAAAGAGAAAGAACTATTTGGTGAAAGTGTGTTTTTAAACATGAGTCCTTATTTTTAAAAGGTAAGTGACTTCGGAACGTAACTTGGAAGCTTTTCTAATCGAATGAGAATGTGCACCTTGTCTCGTCCCAGGCACTTATTTTCCAGAAGGAGAAACTGAGAAGAAGGGATTCAAACCATTTTTATGGGACAAGCAGTACTAAAAAGAATGATGAATTATGACACTTCAGTTCCTTACATTTCCTCAAATGTTTATGTCAACTGTTTTATATATCTGTAAGAAAGGGTTATATAAAAATGTCAGATGTTTTTATGTACTCTGCCCCTGGTAGTGCATGGAAGATTTGGCAACAACATTATAGTTACAGGAGTTATGCTGGTTGGTTCTGTTTTACGGGGTGGATTCCCTCTGAAGACCGTTCCAGGAAGGCATAGTCATTGAGGGTTTACTCGCCACTCCCCAGGGCTCTCTTTTGCATTGTTTTATTTTTTCTTCCTTCCTTCTCTAGCCTATCACATTCTGTGAGAACAATCAAGTAATTCTGGCTAATAAAATCGGTTTCATCAAGCCCTTGGTGAGCAAGGTTTCCTGATATTGGGACTAACCCTTCCTTTCTCGCCCTTGAAGCTATTAATTATTCATCTGTGTAAGTTACGAGCTCCTCCCACCCAACCACCTTCCTCTCCTTGGTTGTTTATGTTTTTCATGTATTATCATGTCCTCCTGTAAGTCATCTTTCTGGCAAGCTGTACTTATGGGTAGATAGTCTGATGCATCAATCTTGCCATGTAAGTCACGTCTTCCAAGACCTCTACCACTCTTCTCGCTTGTCTCTGAACTCCCTCCAATTCATCTATTGCTTTCTTTCTGGGACCGTGATGCCCCAACTTGACTGTGCTCTTCTAGGTGTGATTGCACAAACCCACAACTCAACGCCTCCTCGAAGTCATAATTCAAGACAGAACTTGCTCTCCTCTTTTCAGTCTGGGGCACAATAAAAAAAAAGATGCAAACAAATGTGTAAATCACCACCACGTCTCTTCTGTGTCCTTGGCAGGCTTCACACAGAACCCATGTTCCCGTCCCTGAAGTGTGAAAGGACCTTGAAAAATCGTACACTTTTTCCTACAGGCAAATTAAAGATAATCATGGACTCATTCGTTCCATCCTGCGAGATCTAAACAAGCGTGGGAGGCACTTCTTAATTTTTGATATCCAGTAGGTCTTGCCCAGAGCGAGTCTTTGCCCTAACACACATCTCTCCTGCTGACCTTTCTTTGTCCTCAGTCTTTATTTTGAAAAATTGGATTCGATCTTTATGTAGTATTTTTAAAACTCGATATAATTAAGGCATATATGGAACAATCTGGATGTATGCAAATGGGGATAATCTTGAGAGATGTCTCAAGCTTTTCTCTTACATGGGAAAGTGCCCGGAGAGGTGCTATTCAGTGAAACAAAACTCTCCCATCATTTTTGGGCTTCCAAGGAAGACAAGAGCATTAGTCTAATGAAGGGAGTGGAAAAATACCCCTACACCTACTAATTTGAGCAGCAAAATGATCAGGAGAAGTTGGAGATCTTGATAAATGGGGCCAAGTAATTGACAGAGTGTTATAATTAGGGCAAGGCATCTGTCAGTTAATTATCTTTTCCTCAATAAATAATTATAATTTTACATGTTCCCATAGCTTATAATTTCTAGCTGTGATTATTTTCTGCATTCTCATCAATGCAAACTTTGAAGACCAGACAGAAGTTGATATAAAGGGAAAATTGCCTAGTTATCCTCTCTGAAAAAAAAAAAAAAGAAAAAAAAAAAAAGGCCAGATGCAAGGTAAAGAGTATTTGACTGGGTAAGAGCATGAACTTGACAGAAGGAATCTAAATTGGCAGAAAGGTGATTTGCTCTTTCAGGTCTCCATTGTGTGTGATTCAGACTAACCACCCAAGCTTGGGAATTCGTTTACTCACTTGTTCATTTATTCAACAAACCTTTATTGAATCTCTAATACTATGATGGCTCAGGGGGATACAAAGATCTTTTGAGGGGCCTGTGGTCTTCTGGAATAGACGTCCATGTAAACAAACAAAAAAAAAAGCAGTGGGAATAGCATGAAAAAAGGCACCTTGGAGTCTTTTAGAGCAGTGGTCCCTCTTCTTTAATCTCACACTCCTTTCAAGAAAAATACTTGGGGCATAGACCCTCATTATAGACACATCATTTACAATTTGACATCCCTATGTATGTACTAGTGTTAATCAGTACGGTAGATATTTGTAAAATTAATTTATTTTAACTTTTAGATTAAATGGAAACAGAAAGTCTGATTTTTTTTTTTCAATTCCCAACACATTTTGTGTACTCCCTGGGTGATACACATCCCACTTTGAAGAACTGTTGCTTCCAAAGACTTAAAGGTGAGTATTTCAACATGGCTCAAGTTCAAAACGTTTGGGCATCAGAAACCAGAGATGATGTTGAAAAGTTAAACAGAGAATAGCAATAGTGGCAGATGTCTGATATTCCAATATTTCTCAGAGTGTATTCTCAATATTCGTAGAGATTTCTTGAAATTAAAAAATAAAAGGCTTTGCCATCAAATAAGTTTGGAAATTGCAAACTTAAGAACAAAATTCCATTTTTATGGGGCTAATATTCTATGATTCCACATGGCCTCATGAATGTGTATTTTCTTTTCTACTAAGCTCTTGAGTTGAGAGGCTATATTTTCTCTTTCATTTTTATTCAATAGTTAATAACTATTGAAGGGGTCTTCATATTTAGGATTGAATTCTGGCATTTGGAGATGGGAACAATGTGTGTGACTCCATTAAACTTTGATTCAAGAGACTTTTCTTCTTTGCCTTATATTGTTTTTACTTTTCTGTATTAAATATCAGCCAATAAATTACTCAATATATTTGTTTTGACTTGAAGTTAGTAACACAAAAACACGTTTTGCAGACCAGTTATCTGTAGAGGTAAATAAGTAACCATTCTTTAGTTGCCATTTGAGGAGCTCCCTAAAGGTCTGAAACACTAGAAATTTCCACCATTACATTAAATGTTCAGATCAGGGCCTTATATCTCCAGATGGCCACTTACAAGACGTGCCAATATTTTATCTACCGAGGAGTTAAATGTCTAGATGAGTGAAGATTTCTCTTGTAGTACCTAAGCCTCTTTAGCCTTTTGTGGGGGAGGGAAATATTTCTGAAATGCTATACACAGCCCACTCTCACAAAGACAGCATAACAAACACAAGTTAACCTTTATCCAATGACATGGGGCTCTAATTATTGTCATTAATCACTGTGCTATGATTGATGAAACCACGATATGCTTGAAAGTTCTTGCTCATATAAGGTTACTTTTCCCCTTATACTAACTAACCCCAAACTATGGCGTTCCAAGTATTTGTGGCTGCTTTTTATAACTTGCTCTCTACACTTTTACTGCCAACTGTATGTGTGTATATATGTATACACACACACGCCTATTTAATTATTAATATGCACTGTAATATTTTGCAGTAAAGGAGATAAAGAGAATTATAAAAAGCAGACATAAATATATAATTGTGTATGTGATATGAATATATGTAGTGTGTGTGTGTGTTACCTATTACCTAGGATAGTACTCTCTCTCCCCTACCAAGGGTTGAAGGAAGAGATCCATCCAACGCCTTCCTCTACATCAGGTTGAGAAAGAAACAACCCGCTTTTATCTCCTCCTGGTTGTTTTTCTTTCCCACACCACTTTGTTTTTATTTTCCCTCTACCCCCTTCCCTTGAAGCCATTTTGTGAACTTTCGGGAGCCACCTGAGTGTCCAGTGAATACAAAAACAGGAAAACGAAAAACAAAAACCTCTTCTACCTTCTTATTCTAATTAAACCAGATAAGTCATACTTAGGAAAATGGGATATAAATAGTGTCTGAGTGATGGCCTGAGAGCCCCTCTATGAAACAGCTCATGTTCTCTACTTGAGGTTTTCAGAGATCATTTCTGCTGAGGTATCATTATTTACATTTATTGAGCACTTAAAAAGTAACAGGCATTTTCACATATAGTTTTGCCTTTAATTTGTGCAATAAGGGTACAAATTAGGTATTATTAACTGTATTTTCATGTCAGCAGGATTTTCAGATTTAGCAAATAAAACTGTAGAACTTCCAGCTAATGTTGAATTTCACGTAAATAAATAAATGTTTATTTTTAGTGTAAGTATGTGCCCTAGGACGTACTTGAATGGGACAAATTTACACTAAAAAACGATTTGTAGTTTATCTCAAATTTTTACATAACGATGTTCTGTATTTTATCTGGCAATCTTACATGGTCAAGACTAAGTTCAGAGAGCTTAGGAACCTGTACAAAGTCACACAGCTAGGAATTATGAGGATTTAGGCCCAGATTTTTTTTTAAGTTATTTTCTTTATTTTGAGAGACAGCACACGCAGGGGAGGGGAAGAGCAGAGAGAGAGGGAGAGAGATGATCCCAAGCAGGCTTTGCACTGTCAACCCAGAGCCTGACACGGGGCTCGATCTCAAGAACGGAGCAGTGAGGTTATGACCTGAGCCGAAAGTGAAATCGGATGCTTAACCAACTGAGCCACCCAGGTGCTCCCCAACACCTTTCTTTTTTAAAAGAGCCATGCTTTTTCATTTCAATCCAGGGCTATGACTATTCTCTACATTACTGCAAATGTTGGAAATACATCTTCCAGATATGTAGGATATTAATGTTTGTGAGCTACAGGATCCGTACATCAAACCATTAATAGATCAGCTTCCTAGGGTCGCTGAAACAAATTGCCACAAACTGGGCAGCTTAAAACAGTAATTTATTGTTTCATAGTTCTGGATGTCGGAAGTCCAAAGTCAAGGTAGCGGTGTGGCCGTGCGCCCTCTGAGGGCTCTAGGGGGTTTCTTTCCTTGCCCCTCCCTAGCTTCTGCTGATTACTGGCAACCTTGACTTTACTTGGCTTGTGACAGCATAATTCCACCTTCAACTCCACACGTCCTTCTTCTTGTGCATTTCCCTCACCCTCGAAGGACACTCGCCATTGGATTAGGCCCGCTCTAATCCCGTATGACTTCTTCTACACTTGATTCTACCTGCAGAGGCAATACTTCCAGTAGGGTCATGGTTATAGGTTCTGGGGGTTAGAACTTGAACCTATGTTTTCAGGGGGCACAACTCAATGCCCAACCAGTAACCATTACGACAGAGTGGAATAGAAGAAATTTATCACCAACGTGGGGCACCTAGGTGGATAAGAAAATTATTACCAATCTGGAAAATCTAGGTGGCTAACCAGCACCTGTAAGTGAAAGGGGATGGGAACACCCAGCCGATAGCGCTTCTGAAGGGGCAGATCCAAAATGTAGCACGGAGATGGGGTGGGAGGTGATAATGACAGTGGCTAACACACACCTATATACACTTACCACAGCCATATACTCTGAT
>NW_024412433.1:17007507-17039529 GCF_014898765.1 Herpailurus yagouaroundi
TCACCCAGTCCAGCAGAGTTTTGGGGGATGGTGGACCTTTGCATCAATCCGAGAGAGATCTGTTGTTTTACAATATGGAGTAGGTCCACACAGGACATGAGTAGGAGGGCAGGCTGGGGAATTGGACAACTTCTCAGACTTCTTTTTCTTTCTTTCTTTCTTTCTTTCTTTCTTTCTTTCTTTCTTTCTTCTTTCTTTCGTTCCTTCTTTCCTTCCTTCTTTCCTTCCTTCTTTCCTTCCTTCTTTCCTTCCTTCCTTCCTTCCTTCCTTCCTTCCTTCCCTCCCTCTTTCTTTCTTTCTTTCTTTCTTTCTTTTCCCTACAGGCGTGGCCTTGGGCACTTTATATGAAGTTTTTAAACTTAAATAAGGCAGATGTGCCTTCATTCACATGCAAGAATAAAATATAATTTAAAGTCAAATTTAAAATTTCAACGTATTATTTGCCTCCTTGGATTATTCCTATTTCTACCTCTCTTCAACAGAAAACAAAAATAATTGTGGTCAGCTCGACATTTGGATAGAACTATGTATAAAGAGTCGCCTGACTATTGTCAATGCCACATACGTCTGGATACCATGGTCTGTCAAGGTTCTGGGTATGTGGTTTGTTGAACACTTCAGGCTTCACGCTGAGGGGTGGACCAGCTCTCCTGAGTGGTGGTGGCCTGTGCCTTGAGAGGTGAAGAAAGGTCTTGTTACTTCAGAGGACACTTCAGGCTCTCAGAGTTTCCATCCCTCAAGGACAGCAATGCCTCAGCGGCCTCCTGATTGAAGGCCACAGAGCCACTAGGAGGAGCTAATGACTGACCAAGTTTACACTCCCCACTATTTACAGCAATTGCCTCCCAACCTTGGCGCAGGCTCAGGGTGTTTAATTATTTACGTGATAATGGATGGACCAGGAATTGTCTGCCCTTCAAACAGCTCACTGAGGAGAGCAACTGTGTCTCCTTGTTTCAATTGCGGGTTCTTTTCTGTGAGGAGGAAGGCATTTCATTCAACCTTCCTGCAGACAGAAAGGTAGAAAAAGTGCTGCATTAGCACAGCTCCCAAATGGCTCCCATTTTAAATTAAAAAAATATGCTGACTTCTGGGTTTCTTATGCTTCCCACAAACTCCCAATGTGCAGGAGCCATTGAAGAAACCCTGGTCACCAGGAGTGCTTTTCTAGGTAATGTGGAGAGTCCTTCCCTTTTCCACAGAGAAGATAGTGCGGTTTAAGAAGAGAGAGACTCTGGAGTTTAATACGTGGGTTTGAATCCCAGATCTGTCGTTCCATAGATGCATACAGTTGTCCCCCATTATTTGCAGGGGACATATTCAAGACCTCCAGTGGATGTCTGAGACTGCGGATAGTACCAAACCCTATATACACAACGTTTTGGTTTTTGTTTTATTTTTTTCCCCCGTACATGTGTATCTATGATAAAGTTTAATTTGTAACTTACGCACAGTATGAAATTAACAACAGCGACTACCAAAATAGAACGATTCTAACAATCGACTGTAGTAAAAGTTATGTGAATGCGGTCTCTCTCTTCCACGTTATTTTGTCGTATTGCACTTATCTTTTTTTTGTGATGATGCAAGATGATGAAATGCCTAATTGATGAGGCGAAGTGAGGTAAACGACGTAGGCATCGTGGCAAAGTGTTGGGCAACTACTGAGCCTCTGAGGGTAGGTCACAAGGAAGATCACTTGCTTCCAGACCGCAGTTGACTTTGACTTTGGGTACTGACACCGTGGACAGCGAAACTGTGGATAAGGGGCGGGGTGGGGGGAGGTTACTGTATCCTTGGATAAGTTTCTTAAATAATCCATTCCTTTGTTTCTCCATCTGTAAAGGTGCCATATCATCCCGGGGTTGAGGTGGGGATGAGGTGAGTTAGTACATGTATGTATAATCAGTCAAGGGGGTGCCTTTCTTCTTGGTGAGCTTTCTTTTCCTCACAGCCAAAGGCTTTCCAGACAGAGATTTTCAAGTGAAGTAACAATTTTCTATTCTGTCTTTTCATTTAACAGTTGATCACAGCCATTTTCAGAGGTGCGCCCTCCCATGCCCCCTCCCCCCAAGTTCAAAGGAGAGAAGAAAGGAGAGTCTTTAAGTAACTGATGACATTTTTTAAAAGCCTGGTGATATCACTAATGTTTGATGTAACTCAGTTCATAAACATGTTTCCTTACTGTTGGCAAGAATTCTAGAAAATCAAGTTAGTTGTCTCAGTTGGCTCATAGAGGCATGAATCCTGCAGTTCTGTGTCTTTGAGTATTTTTTTTTAATCAGTAAAAATAATGAAAGGCATTGTTTTCCAGTGATAAGATCTTTCAAATTGGGGGATTTATGTGAGGGAAATTCTAAATCCTCCTTCTTCAAAAAAATTATTTGGAAGCTCCTGTTATATCTTCTTTATAAACTTATCATATAGTCATTTAATTAGCAATTTCGAAATAAAAGCTTAACTTCTTTTTAAATGATAGTTTCTTCTGGTTGTAAAAATAAAAACACCCTTGCAGAAGAAACTGTATAAAACAAGAAGAAATATGCTGAAGAAAATAAAAATCATGTAGTAATGAGACCATTATGAACTAATCTTTATTAACATTTAGGGCATTGCCTTCTGACAATTTATTTTATAAATATGTGTGTGTGTACATATATATGCACCTGTTAAATTCCAGGTACAATGTACAATCTATTCATTTTCACTTAATATACAGATATTTTATCATCATTATAGATTTAGAAAATATTGTGTTTCATAATTATACAGCTACACTTTATTTTACTTACCAATCTTATCTAATTGGGCATTGACATGGTTTCTAGTTCATTTATTCTTTTGGTAAAGTAAAGTACGTGACCTTTGCCAATAGACTGCCAGAGATAGATCCCGGTTATACCCATTCTAAGCTATGACAATGCCTCAGCTTACCTGTCTATAAAATGGGGAGAATAACAATACATACTTTATGGAGTCATGTGAAGATTAACTTAGTCAATTTGTACAAAACATTTTTTTTTAATTTTTTTTTCAACGTTTATTTATTTTTGGGACAGAGAGAGACAGAGCATGAACGGGGGAGGGGCAGAGAGAGAGGGAGACACAATCAGAAACAGGCTCCAGGCTCTGAGCCATCAGCCCAGAGCCTGACGCGGGGCTCGAACTCATGGACCGCGAGATCGTGACCTGGCTGAAGTCGGACGCTTAACCGACTGCGCCACCCAGGCGCCCCTGTACAAAACATTTTAAAAATAGCCTGTAATAAGCACCAAATCAATGTTAGCTCTGGTGGCTACTATTACGGTATAAACAATAAAGTGAGCAATACATTTTAGATTAGATTTATGATTATCTCTTTAGGATACATTATTAGAAAGAGTATTAGCAGAACATAGGTTTTAGGTGCCATTTTTCTAACTTGTGCACCTTTCTTAAATACATGTGAAGTTTCAGGAATAACCAGTTTTACCTGCTTGTGAGTTCTTGTAAGCATTTTTGCTTTCATTTTGAGAGTAATGGGCGAGCCACTGGAAGGTTCTGAACAGAAATGAGACACAATCCAGTGTCTGATTTTAAAGGCTCCTTCTGGCTGTTGGCCATGATGACCCCATGGAGGGATTGAGTCTACCAGGGGAGTCCAGATGAGAGGCAACAAAGACTCACAGTGAAGTGGCATGGTCGAGTCAGAGAAGGCTGGATCCTGGATATAGTTTAGCAGGTTAAGCCACCAGGATCTGCTGAGTAGATGTGGGATGTGAAGGAAGAGAGGAGTCAAGGTTGTGTCTGGAGCCATTGGAAGGATAGAGTTGCCATCCACTGAGCTGGGGAAGGCTGTGTGGATGGAGCAGATTTTGTAGTGAAGATATGATGCGCCTATCTGATTATGTTCTTAAGACGCTAAACCTGTAAGAGGAACGTCGAGTAGGATTATGCGTGGCTGAATCTGTTTTGGGGACTGACTATAAGATTGGGAATTCTCCAAATAAACTACCACATGGAATAATTATAACGTTCTTGAGAAGATACATAACAAATATGTGTTATTTGAACCTTACCTATGTATTATTATTAAAATACAATTATTTTAATAAATTCTTGCATTAATTGTTTTGAACTTAGACCAACAAAATATTATTTTTGGAGGAAAGAAATATTTTAATCATGGACATTGTTTAGAATCTCTGTCTCATTGTAATAATAAAAAGCAGACCATCTTTCATTCAGGCTTATTATACTTTTCAAAATCTCCACAAATAATGTATTCTTTGTATTGTCCACATCCTGACCAGATTGCCCCCACTGTCCCTGCCCTTTTGGAACACCGTTGTTGGTAAGAATTCACCTTTGAGGCCCTACTGAGAGCTGGATTTACGGTTAAGTTAATGAATCCTGAGCTACAGGACATAGAAGAAGCCTTAGCAACGTGTTCACAAAAATAAGACACATTAACAACCACTTCCTCTCTTATCAGGTGGCATTAATGTGTTGTAGGCAATGTTAGAATACGGCTAAGGGGAAATTGATTTGGGCAAGGGTTGGCTTGCGTTTAGTGAAATATATTTAGTAGTTCTTAATTTTTATTTCACGTGTAGGTAAGTTTTTGCAAATGTCCTGCATTATAATGGCCGGGGTTACAATACACTGATTTAAGTAGTATTGGGATGCCATGGTGTAGGGCCAGAAAATTCTCATATTTTGATTCTCAGTTTGGACAATATGTGACAAACAGAGAAACAATGTGTAGAAGGTGAAGGACCAGAGATTAGATTGTCAAAAAAATTTTTTCTGTCATCATTTATGTAAAATTCTAATGGAGGATTAGGTTTTCACTGATACCTACTCAAAACGAAATTATATACTGCCAGGAATTTGCTTAATAATGTAGCATATAGAATTATAAGTGAACTACACAATGGACTATTTTCATGTATTTCTGTGAATTCAATAGAAATAATTCCACCACCAAGACGGAAATTGTAATACATTTTCCCCCACGTCTCATAAAGCGAAAAAAGGAATTTGGTATTAAAGTAATGAATAGACTCTTCAATTGTTTGATAATCCAACTAATGAGGAGGCATTAATTATGTAAACACATTGGAAAAGAATTAAATTTCTTGCTAATGTAAACATAAAATACTGACATTGACAATAAAAAAGCTCAAATATGCCACTACCCCATGAATATCAACAACAAACTGGTTAACCCGTGCTATCAGTTACAGAGTATTTAAGATTAGCCATTGAGAAAGAGAATTCGAAATACACTGGAATGTTAGCATTCATACATGAAAGAAATTGGACAATAATCCTATAAATATATATGACATTCTCAGTAAGATGTTTTAAACTTGAATTTCACTTTTTAAATGATCAATACTACCAACAAATTTTAGTCAATCAAACTGAGTATTATTTGTATCTTCTTCATGGAAAATACTAGAAATGATTGCCATATGAGGAGGCAATAAAATGCATACAACCAAAATTATGAGGTAGTGTGTCAGTCAGACAGCAATACAACAAATATGATGATATTTCTCTTGGTTTTCATAATGTTTGTGCTAATTTTCATCTTTCAAGTTTTATGATTCCCTTAAAGTCCTTTTTCACCTAAATTAATTTTAACCTTTATACTTGAGTTTGTATTTATAACACTGCATTCCATCACTACCTTCCATTTTGGTTCCTTAAAGAAAGTTGTCTGAGGGGCGCCTGGGTGGCGCAGTCGGTTAAGCGTCCGACTTCAGCCAGGTCACGATCTCGCGGTCCGTGAGTTCGAGCCCCGCGCCAGGCTCTGGGCTGATGGCTTGGAGCCTGTTTCCGATTCTGTGTCTCCCTCTCTCTCTGCCCCTCCCCCGTTCATGCTCTGTCTCTCTCTGTCCCAAAAATAAATAAACGTTGGAAAAAAACAATTAAAAAAAAAAAAAAAAAGAAAGTTGTCTGAGTGTCAAAATCCACATCTGCCCCCTGCCGCCATCTTACCCTGAGGCAGCTTCATCAGAATCCACAAAGCTGGACAAACACAGGGACTGTGTTGTGCTCCAGGAGTCTTCTGTGGCTTTAGAAAAGTGGGGAGGCATCAGAAGTCCCTGTGTGCTCTGGGTGCTGACTGGGGAGCTTGTCCGGATGAGGAGGCCATGGCAGGGAGAGAAGGCTGAGGCCCACAGCGCAGAGCACCTGGTCGGGGGATTGCATGGGACTAAGAGCCCCGCCTTGGGGGCCATGGAATTAGTTGGAACCAAAGTGGGATCCAGTCATGGAGGGCAAGATGCTCCTCAGAGCCCTGCCTTAGAGGAGCAATCCAGATCCTGACCAAGCCTCATTGGTCCCTGATCCGTGAGTCATACAAGGCCTCCTTCTTCAGCCCCCAAGCCCATCCTTGAGAGGAGCTGGGAGGATGAAGAGAGACTATTTGATAAACTGAACACTTACCTAGCACCTGAAGAAACAGTTTGAATTGTTGAGTGCCACTCCATTGAGGGCATTCTCCCCCCACTTCCCTGCAGACGTGTGGATGTGTTTGTGAAAGATTAGCGCTCCTGCAGGAAAGTTCCGGCACTGCGTTTCCTCTGCACGGCTGAGAAGGAGTGTGAGTATGTTTGCAGCCCTGCCTCGCTCTCCAAGAACAACCTTGCTACTCCCTGCGAAGGCCAATAAGGAAAGAAGTAGTAGAATGGCTACACGGGGATGTGGATTATCTGAGATTTTCACCTACTCCTACTAGGCCCCCTTGTCCTAGCAGGAATCGTTCCTGGTTTCCAAAGGCATGCCAGAGAATCAGGCCAGGGCTGCATGCGGTGGGCCCGAAATGCTTCATTTGTTCCAAAGAAGGGTCACGTGATGTGCCTCGCAGAGGATCCCAGCAGTAGTTGGCTAGCTGAGAGGTAAGTAGGGGTTAAGTTACTCAGAAACCCAGGGAAGTCCGTGGGGTCCGGGCAGCTGGATGGAGCCTCTCAGCACATTCTCATCCAATATGGCTCCCCTGTCACAGGAGCTGGCCTTTCATTCATTCTCTTTCCGCGATGGTTTTCCTGGAGGACACAGGAGCCAATGAAAATATTCATGAGGCCTCTCTTGGCTTCCAGTTTGGACAGAGCTTTCGGTCCCCTACCCACCTGACCTTCCTCCCCACGCACAGGAAAGCCAGAGGCTTCACACAGCTCGACTGACACAGATACTAAGACGGAACGGAGTTGCATAAACGGAACACCCTGGGATGCAACAGGTACTGTCAAACAGCCAAGTGTTAATATCAGAGAGATTATGAGAAATTCCTTTTTGATTTAAGCAAGTTCTTTTTTTTTTATGGCAGCCAATGTGCTTCAATTAAATGTGCAAAACTGCCAAAGCCTGTAGGACATATAAAATAAGGGAGGCTAATAAAGTCTTCAGGTATGTTAGCAAAATCCAACATGTTTGTGCTAACGAATTCAATGATTCGAGGAACTCACACTTCTGTCGTCTCGGAAAGACAGAAATGGTTCACTAGGTGTGAGTGAGTCACTTCAAATGCAAGTCCGGGCATTCCACAATTTTATGTGCGTAAGTGCAGTGTTATTGGAGGAGCTGGTGCGAAGTAGAAGAATAATTATGAGGCCCATCTACTTTCTCAGAAGAAGATTTATGGAGCAATTAATCAATTCACCCCAATGTATTTAATTTACCAAGGGTGGTATCTAAACAACATTAATGGCCGAAGGAGAAGGATTCCTGGTTAGTCACACTCAGCTTGTTTCGAGAGCTTAGACACTATCTCACAAATCAGCAACGGGGTCCTTTTTGGTAGAAACAACCATGTTTTACACAGGAACTCATGCTACGGCATTTGACTCCGACTTTTGCGAGATACACTTTTGAATCTGCTTGACTTCCAAGTTGACCTTGGGGTGTCTGTCCTTTAGAAATAAAAATCTTTGCTGGTTATCCTGTTTCCTCCTAAACCCACACCCCCATCCCCAGGTCACACGAACAGTTTTGCTTAAAAAAAAAAAAAAAGGTAAAGAAAAATAAAGAAATCCCTTAAGACAGCTTATGGAAGTTTTACGCTTAGTGTAAATAGGGGGCAAAATACAAACAGAAAAATAGAGGGAGGGGAAGGAGGGGGTTCAAATGCTAAAAAGAAAAAAAAAAAAAAAACAGCCGCCTGAAACCAAATAAAGAAAGCTCTTTTGTTACATTCCCGTGGAAGTCATTTTGTTGCGCAATCTCTTTTGCTATTACACTTAACATTGAGAAGGATATGTATGTAAAAATAGCCTATTGATGATGCTCGTGTAGTGTCTGTATTTATGTCGGGGAGTCTTGCTAAAGGTAAGAAACAGGGTTCACGGGAAAAATGTAGGTGGGCAGGTCGAGCTTGGCCGATGGAAAGACAGCAACCAGAAGGCGGACAGCTTGCCCACTCTCCTGTCTCACACAGCTCAAAGCTTGATGCCTATTTCCGCCTCTGTCCTTCAAAGGAAATACCCTCAAGATAAATGCAAGAACTGTCAGAATTGACACCCAGCGTAGCCATCCAGGTGAGGGGACGCCCTGAAACGCCAAACTGAGAATAAATTCCTTCAGGGTGCTGTTACTTCTGTGCTCTTGGATTCCGGACCCAGACAGAATTCTGGTGGGGCGAGGAGGGGCAGGGCGGGGGGGGGGGTCTTTTTACCTAGCTAAAGACTTAACACGTAGTACCTGTTTGACTAGATAGGAACACCATACCCTCGGGAGGGGAAGAGAATAGTTTATATTTTAAGGCGAACAGAGAAATTGCAAAGTTTTGAATGGTGCTTAATGCTGAGAATCTGGCTCAGACCAAAGGCTGCTTGCAAAAAAAAAAAAAAAAAAAAAATTGTGGGTTTTTTAAGCCTTTTTTTTGGGGTTTTTTTGTGTGTGTTTTTTTTTTTTTCTTTTGAATAATCTCTAGGACAAAATGGGGATCAGAAAAGGAAAAGGAAACCTCCACAATGCAAACTGGCCCCTGGGAGCCAGGGCTGATTAATGGAGAATTTTATGGCTCATTTGTAGAAAAGGAAATTCTAACAGAGCCCTCTGTTTACTTTACTCCTACAATTCGTATCAAAAAGACAGAAAGCAGAGATTTGAGAGGGTGGGGACATTTTTAGATCTTCGAACACTCAATAGCTCAGCTGAGTAGAGCAAATAGATTATAGGCATCCGAGCATGAGTGAGTCCGAATTACCTGGGGATTTGTTACAAATAATAATTGTCAGGAAATGACAAAATGTTAGCACATTTTTCACGTTCCTTCTCTGATAGCATAAACCCAAGTTCAAATGGAACTTTGGAAGCTGAAGGGTGGGTTCCAGTCCTTTCTTCCTCTCTCACAGTGAGCGCTGTTATCACGATGGTGGCCTATAGACTTACTAAGGCTGATGTATATTGAAATAGGAGCGTGGGAGCATTTGTGGGTATTCGTGTGAGCATGTGTGGGGGGGTGGGTGTGTACAGGGGTATGGGGGCACACTTGTGCATGTGGATGTGTTAAATCTTTTAGAAACTAGGGTGATGATCCCCACTCAGCGGATCAAAGCCCAGTCCGAGGATGAGCACCGCCCATGTCACCCATAGATGAATGCACGTCCTGTTGTTCTTGAACGCAACACTCAGACCTCTCTGACCTGCTTAGGTTTCAGAGATGGATGCTCTCTACCCGGTAATGCAGGCTTTGTTTGAAGTATACCAAAACCTGTGTTTCCAGAGCCCAGTCTTGCTAAGTAATTACTCCATATTTTCTAACTCAGGCACATTCAACTGAAAAGCAAAGCAAAGCAAAGCAAAGCAAAGAAAAGGAAGAAAAGAAAAGAAAAGAAAAGAAAAGAAAAGAAAAGAAAAGAGAAAAGAAAAGAAAAAAGAAAAAAGAAAAGAGAAGAAAAAAGAAAAGAAAAGAAAAGAAAAAGGAAGGAAAGGAAAGGAAAGAGAAAAGAAAAGAAAAGAAAAGGAAAGGAAAGAAAAAAGAAAAGAGAAGAAAAAAGAAAAGAAAAGAAAAGAAAAGAAAAGAAAAGAAAAGAAAAGAAAAGGAAAGGAAAGAAAGACCCCCCCCCAAAAAAAACCTACCTTGTATGAAATAACAAGGCCCGTAGAGCTCACTTAAATGGACAGAGGCCGAAGAGTATACACTGGGGGTTGCACCAGGTGGGATGTTTGCTAGAACCGTCTTCCCGTGTGCACAAACACCTGCACACACGTCATGGGCAGCATAGCACAGAGTTTGTAGCACATTTTGCCTCAACTTCCCGAGTCACTGGTGGGGACCTGCTGATTGTTTCCCGGAGACAATCCTCCTGGGAGCTTTCTTCGAGCTGTACTTGACCCTGGCATCAGGGTGATGTCTGGGTCCTCCCTTCTACTGCTGGCAAGTTGTGGTGACACACGAAAAGGTCTCTCTAATTGTATGTAGCAGTCAAGTTTCTTTCGATTCTAGGTGACAAAACCATACCTCCAACTAGTTTTAAAAAGGCAAAGTGGGCGGGCCTGGCCAGGCTCAGGTGGAAGCACATGTAACTCTTGATCTCGGGGTTGTGAGTTCGAGCCCCATGTTGGGTCAAGAGATTACTTAAAAATAAAATCTCACAAAAAGGAAAAAAAAAAAAGGAAAGTGGATTTGTTGGCTTTAGTGACTTGGTGTCACCACCTGGTATGGGTGTTCACGTGCTGCCTTCTACTTCTTAGTTCCGTTTCTTGGGAATTGGCTTCACTCTCTCTACAAGCCGCCCCAGGAATGCAGGTGATCAGTGCCAATAGGCAGCCAGAATCATCTTCTGGGACAGAATATGTAAATGTTGTGAAGGTCCTTCCTTGCCCCCTGGGTCACGTGCGCCTATCCTTGAACCAGCGCTAGCGTGGGGGGATAGATACCTACTGTGGTTGGTCCGGCTTTGACCCTGGGCCCTTTCTTGTCTCCTCTAACAAGAGAAGGGAAACAGAAGGAGTGTAAGCTGGTAAAGGAAAACAATGGCGGCTGCTCTCTGTTACTATTCAACTCTGCATCCAGCAGGAGATCATTCTTGGTACCACGGGTGACAAGAAATGCGCTGGGAAAAAATTGGTGACAATGTGCCCAAATCTTTAAAATAAAGTTTCATGTCACAGTCTTTGTGAAAACACGCGTAAGAAACTGGTAACGGAGTTGTCTCTTGGGACGTCAACGGAGGGCCAGATGCTAGCAAGGGGACTGATATGTCCCTGGGTTCCTGTCATTTACTGACTACTATCTCACTGTGCCTTTGCATTACTTTTGCAAAACAGTTTAAAAAAAAAAGGAAAACCCACAGAAATGGCCTGTAAGGAACCTCACTTATAGGGGAATACTCAGATACTTGGTGTATAATGTTAAGCACAAGACTATAGATCTCAATCTATTGTCTAGTAATAGTACAGAAGGAGAGGGGAATTCAAATCATGTTTCCACTAATCAAACTGATTAAAATAATGTCTTCACAGAGTATGTAGTAAAATCAAATAAAAAATCCTAATGAACGTCAAGAAGTTCCATACAGAACCGCATCGATTCTGACTCCTAATTTCTTAAAAATAGTAGTCAAAAAATAGAAAATATTAGCATTGATAGTTTCTGGGTGGTGAGGTCGAAGCAGGGGTTTTATGTTTTTCTTATATTTTCTAATTTCTCTCCAATGAATATGAAACTGTAAGCAGAAAATCATTAACTTAAACATATGCTTTGGCATACTGAGTAGCAATTCAGGTTTCTGTTTTAAAAAGTATAGTATGATTTTCTTCCTCTACTCTGTTTACCCTCTCCAACTTTCCATCACAAGTAATAGCATGCAGTGGTTTGACCTCACACTTTACTGTATGGCATTGTTTCGTTTATTAAGGAGTATTGATTTAATGTGCTTGAAAAATAAAGTACAAAATTAAGGATTTGGGAAAATCCTGCCTCTACCCAACTCCCTACTCTGCCTCTAACTCCAAGGGGTCATAACTTCCCTTTACCTGAATAATTATGAAAGGGTTTCCCCCTGCCCCCACTTAAAGTAATTAAAAAACTAATCACTTCTAAGAAAATACTAAAATATTCAATGCACACTGGAGTCTTTTCCTGGGAAAGCTTCACAGTGAATGGTTGTATTGAGTCTTTGCTACTTAACAAACTTGAACTTCAATATTGTAGTATGATTATGGGGCAACATGGGCTTATAAGGGATTTTCATTACTTCTGCAGTCACAGCCAGGGAGCCTGATCTTCCCTCCACATTTGAATGTGACTCAGATTAATTTTGGTGGGAGTTGGGCATGTGTATCTAGGGGAGAATAAACCCCTAAATGTATAATTAGTAATTACACACTTTTCTCTAAGTCTTGACTTGTAGAGATCAATTTTGTTTTTTCCAGTTAAACACAATGACTGCATTGAAAAAAAAAAAAAAAAACCAATAAAAAACATCTTTCTAGAGCCAACCAATTGACCAGGTAGCTTTCTCCTATATTTTGGGGGTAATGTAAGGTTTTTCGACACTTCTTTTCCCTTGGCAGTAAGTTTAGTTAGAGGCTGGGACAGAAATTTTCTGTGTGTTGTATTTGGCATAAGATAACATCTGAAAGGGTATTTGTTGCTATTTGGGCTTATGTGATTTGAAGTGGACTCTTGGGTCACCGTACATTTGCTCATCCTTTATATCCTATAAGACAGAACTGGACTCCTCCGTAGTCTTCCAATTAGTGTGTTGTCAGATTTTGTAATGAGATGCATCATAGATGTGGCCACTAGGAAATCACAAACACAGAGGACTCCTCAGATGGCCGGGGCAGATAATTCCACCCAGATCCCCCATAGGGACCCATAGAACCAAGTGGCTGTTTGCTTCAACTCCCCCAAGCTTCCCTATCCCATCAGGAAGCCAGAACTGGAGGGGAATCAGCTTCCCCCCAGAGGCTTAACATTCCTCATTTTAAGTTTCCATTCTAGATGCTAATCCAGTGTGAAGAGTATAGGAAAGTGATAATGAGCTCAAGCTTGTTGGTTTCATTCCAATATGGACTGACTCACTCCTTCCTGTCTCATGCAAAGCAAAGCTGTCTGCACTGACTAGACTCGATCAACTAACCTCCTTGATGCTTCACTTTATTTAAAAGAGAGCTTTTGGGGTGCTCTGCTTGCCTCCTTTAAGATAGAGTAGATGTAACGTGGAGTAGATTGTATGGTGATGAGTTTAGGTTCACAAAATGGAATTTACAATATTTCCAAGTTACAGAATTCTATTCAGCTCATGAGATCCCATTTCTGCTATGTCAGATAACATAGTTTTGCCAACTTGAGGTAACTCAATCACTTGTGGTTTAAAAGTCACGCCCTTTTGAGTAGCTAATAAGTCAATTCAATATGTCTTCCCCCAGTCCTTCTGCTTCTGGGATCGGGGCAGGTTTGCATTGGTCCATGTACATCTTCTGACCTGCCATCTTTCTGAGGCTGACAAGTCTTGTGGGTCCAGTCTCAACATCCTTTACTTGTGTTGTTGTCATTGTCCTTCCTGCTGAGCTCATGCATGTTGGGTTCAAGCACTAGCTTCTTGCCCCATCACCAGCCTCCATTAGTCTCTGTCTGGTCTCTTGGACTTATCTGGATCCCTCTTGGTCACATGGAAAACTTTTGTCTCTTTTACCCTATTGCTCTATGGTCATGGAGAAATGTGAGGCTCCCTCAGATCCTCCTTCAGTGAGGTGTGCCCAGTCACCTTTTCTCTCTCTTGCAGAAGACCTTGGCTTTTCTGAAAATGGCATGACTTTTCCAAGAAAGTTTCTTTTTCCCTAGTTAAATTCTATCCTGCAACCCCCAGATAGATTCTGAGGCTTTGATTCCACAGCCTAGGACCTAGTCTGAAGAGCAGGAATCCCAGAGCACCTGGGTGTCTCAGTCTGTTAAGCATCCAACTCTTGATTTTGGCTCAGGTCACGATCTTGTGATTTGTGAGTGTGAGGCCTGCATTGGGCTCTGGGCTGACAGTGCAGATCCTCTCTCCCTCCCTCTCTGTCCCCCTCAGCCCCTCTCCTACACTTCTCTCTCGAAAAATAAATAAACTAAAAAAAAAAAAAAAAAAAAAAAAGGCAGGAATCCCACCTTAGGCTCTTTTTTCCGTATTCTGTCTCATTCCTTTTCTTCCCAGAGAAGATTCAAGTAAGACAACCATTCCCACACCTTTCTGAATTCTTCTCCACTTTTAGATTTAAAATCTGAATATGCTCTGAATCTTCCAGTGTTTGCTCTTCATACTCAAATCAAGCTTTTGAAACTGCTTGCCCTTACATATTTGTGGCGAATACCTTCCTTCTTCCCTGGCCATACATCTCAAAAACCCTACTTCCGCTTAAACGGATGGCGACAAAAGAAAGTAAACACACACATACGCACATGCACACACATATACAAGTTTAGATGGATTTCCCTCCTTCATTTCCTCATATTTTGAATTATGTTTGTTCATATTTGTGAATCAAATGATTGGTATTTCAGTTCATTGCCTTTTCTTGATCTTATCTGACTATATGGGTAGAGGACGGCAAAAGCAATTGAAATAGTATGCCACAATTGTATTGGAGTGGAAAATCTGTAAAGGCGGACATCAGGCTTCGCTTCCGGGGATCAGCATCTATCACTTCCCTGGCATTTGATCAGGATGTCAACACCCTTTGGGAACAATGGGTCAGGACTAAACGGCATTCCATGTCCAGAGAAATTAGTGGTCAGTGTGGAATCCATGTCCAGATTCTTCAACAGCTGCCTCCAAGACACCGAGCGTGGGACAAGAATGCCTCACCTACATTCCCATTCTTTCCCCTCTGTCTTTTCTACATAAAACACTTCTGTCCAGTCTTTACTAGTCATACGTTCTCTAACACACTCAGTGTTGTTTTCCTGTCTTCATTTCTTCTGCCTGGAATACCTTTCATCTGCTAGCTTTTCATGAGGCTGCTCAAAATCCACTCTTCTGGGAAACCTTCCCTAAACTCACCCTCTGGACAGTTGCGTTCTTACTCTTCTGTATTCCCATAACCCCCAAGTAAACTTTCATTATGGGATTTATTGCATCATTTAATAAGGGTTTGTTTATATCCCAATACCCCTCACCAGATGGTGATCCCTTTGAAGGCAGGAGCTGTGTGCTCGTGATGCAGGACTTCACGATGAATAGCACAGTGTCTGGCACATAGTTCTGCCCACGATTGGAGAAATGAATGACTCACTATCAATGGAAGTGATCCAATGAAAATAAACAAAATAAAACGAAAAAAGGCAAATCTAAAAGACGACTTTGTTCGCATAATGTTTTTCCTACAAATAATGCAGAATTTAATAATCACTGAACCAGAATCTACTGGTGTGAAGGGAATAAATTGTTCACATTGTAGCAGACATATTAATTCTTTGGGGCTATTAAGATCCATTTAGATTTTGATTACACAATTCCAAAATTGCTTGCTAATGTCGTGAGTAAATCAGTTAAAGCTGGTAGTGTAAATCCTCGCATTGGAAAGAGGCCAGTTCAAATTACTGAGATGTTAGTTTTTTTATGAAAAAAAAATGTAGTTCTACAATTTTAAGATCCCTGAACTGTCGGGTATGCTTTAATGAATAAATAATACTCATTTGTAATTATCCAAGGACATTTCTGATAAGTAAATGGATACTCTACTAGTTCAACCAAATCAGGAAAAGAGTTTGTTCTTTATAAACAATCTCCTGACAATCTCATGTACACAATATTGCCTTGCTTGAAATACTGTTTTATTTTTGCAACAATGCAAAGGTAAATTTTAATTCAGTGTAGTTTAAATCAGACTAGTTTTCTTGATAGCAGGTTATAAATGAATGAGGTTTTATTCTGTCTGATGAAAGTCAACCTCCTTTACTCTTACATGTTCTCTGCCCCAAAAATGGTTGTGTGAATTTCCCCCTCCCCCTGCCCCCCACTATAATCAGCTGTGTCATTTTGGGTTGTCCTCTCTGATCCTTCGATGTAATCTGTCTAAAGTGAAATCTGATAGACCACATGTCTGCTTTGAACTGTTCTGTGGTTCCCCATTGCCCTCAAGAAAAAGTTCAAAATTCGCAGCTTATTCTAATAGCCTTGGTTTCCCCTTTCTGCCTCACCTCTCCCCACTCTTCCCCCAAATCTCTCGCAATTCCTCAAAAAGTCCTCCTGCCTCTGCCTTTCTTGCTACCAGTGTGAGAGGCCTCCTGGCTTTTTCTGCACCTGGCTACCTAGTGTACCTGTGTCAGCCCCGACATCACCTCACCTTGCTGCCTGGATGGCCCACTTTACTCCACGCCCCCCAGGTCTGTGTTAGATGACCCACCGTATTCCCTGATAGAACTTAACCACACTAAACCCAAGGTTCTCTTTTCCCCAGCTGTTTCCGCTACCAGGATTGGAGGTATTTGAAAGCAAGACCTTTGTGGCATTCATCTTTGTATCACGGGTGGCCTGTGACTGTGCCTGATCGTTGTAGGTTTCAAGCGTTTGTTGAATGAATAAATGAATGGATGCTTGCAGGCTTTAAAGAATGAAGGTATCTTTAAGATTTAGCTCCACGAACTCTGGTGACCTCAGACTCCTCTTCACCTAGCTTTTTAAAAAAATTTTTTTTTAATGTTTATTATTTATTTTTGAGAGAGAGAGAGAGACAGTGTGTGAGCAGAGGAGGGGCAGAGACAGAGGGAGACACAGAATCCGAAGCAGCTCCAGGCTCCGAGTTGTCAGCACAGAGCGCGACAAGGGGCTCCAACTCACCAACCCTGAGATCAGGACCCAAGCTGAAGTCGGAAGCTTAACGGACTGAGCCACCCAAGTGCCCCGCATTATTCTTATTTTTACTTTTATATATACTTTTGAAAGCATCACTTGTAGGCCACAGATTTTCCAAGAAGTTAGTGGTTAGTCTTCTCTTGACGGAGGGCTGGGTTGGGGAGTTAAGCTATCCAGTGTTCTTTCTCTTCTCTTTTTTAATGTTTATTTAAACACTGAATGATGGGAGGCTCGATCTCAGGAACCGTGAGGCCATGACCGGAACCAAAATCAAGAGTCGGAGGCTCAACCTACTGAGCCCCTCCAGTGTTCTTTCTGACTGCCACACTGCTTACGGCAGGATCCATTCCTTATCTCACTTCCCGTTCCTGCAGGATCCATTCCTTATCTCACTTCCCGTTTTCCTGGAGGGGAGGAAGGAGCAGGTTTAGTACACATTTTGCATTATGGTGATTCCATGCAGGTTTGTCCTGAAATTTTAGAGTCACTTAAGCCAAGCTGATTGGTCTTGCTCCTCATCCTATCATTAACATATAAACCCTTAGGTGGGTATGAAAGGAGGTGGACTGAGCACACAACGGGTTCAGGAAAATGAGCTCACGCTTAGTAGATAGAAATCTGGGTTTGTGTCTAAAGTGATTCCGCCCCTGTTGGCTGTTTTGTCCTGACCAGGCCAAGAAACTTCTCCATACTTCAGCATGCTTGCCTGTGAAATGGACATAGCCCCTACCTCAGGCTTCTAATAACTGTTCACAGGAGGTGTGAGATTGCATGGTAAGTGACCGTGTTCCCTTACAACCCTGTGTAGACCTTGCTGAAGATAGGTCCACCAGACACAACACTTCCTGACTTAGAATGTAAGCTTTTTCTCAGTTAAGAAGAAAACACAATCTCAAAATTCTTTGAGATGTGAAGGCCATGCACACACGCAGGATAAAGTTCATGGAATGAATGCACACTAATATTAAAACTCAGGGGGCGCCTGGGTGGCTCAGTCGGTTAAGCATCCGACTTCAGCTCAGGTCACGATCTCGCGGTCCGTGAGTTCGAGCCCCGCGTCGGGCTCTGGGCTGATGGCTCAGAGCCTGGAGCCTGCTTCCGATCCTGTGTCTCCCTCTCTCTCTGCCCCTCCCCTGTTCATGCTCTGTCTCTCTCTGTCCCAAAAATAAATAAACATTAAAAAAATAAAAAAAAAAGAAAAAAAATAAAAAAAAAACCTCAGACTTAGTGTTGGTTATTCTATTCTTATAGCTTCATTTCCTGGGAACACGAAGGCTTATTTATTCTTAGATGCAACGTCCTTGGGGAGAAGGAGGGCGCATTTCATTGTTAACTAATAGTTACAGGGGATTTATAAACTGTCAGCTGAGCTCTGCTCAAGAGGACAAGAACCCGGGATTTGCGGGATGAGCCTGGTATGCCAGGAACGAGTTGGAATTTCTGGTGAGGTAGGAGGGTCCTGGGAGCAGGTAACAGGGTCTGGACTTAGGAGGAATCCCATCCTTTTCACTCACTCTCTTGGCCAATAACGCGGTTCCACGGCTCTGCTTCCGATTTCCACATCCGATTTTGGATAGGTCTGCACTAGGGTAAGCTGCTTCTTGGGAAGTTCACGAAAGCTACTTTCTCTTCAGGACACGGCTATTGTAAAGAACGAAGAAGGAACCTCATCTTCCCTGGGTGGACTAGATATTCCTTGTGTCTTCCCGAAGGCTTAACGATCCTACGATTTCTCAAGAAACATTCTGAATTAAGTTGACTCCTCGTAGAGAGCAATGAAGAGAAGTCAAAGAGCTTACAACGTTCTTCCGTTTGGGGCCCTGAAGTTCGTATTGTTTCCGGATCCCTGAAGCCTCACCCGGGCAACTTTTGCAAGAGGAACAGCATCGTGCTGGGGGCAGAAAGGGCCTGTAGCAGCTGCGAGCTCTCCCATGGCCTCCATCCACCACATCACGGCCTATTCAGCAGCAAAATCATCCTGCTTCAGAGTCAGTAGCGACTCTAATGTTGCCCATGTGGGACTGTGCTAGGCACTCCTCTCTACATGTGCTACTCCGTGTAATCTTTGCAGCCACTCTATAAGGTAGTACCCACATTCCAATTTGATGGGTGAGGAAAGCACGGCTCAGAGAGATTTAGAAACGTCCTCAAGGTCAGATGGCTAGTTAGGAGTCAGATTTCAAACCGAGGTTCTCGTGTCCTACAAGTCAGAACGAAAACCCCACCATCATCAAGAAGCCGTGCACCCGGCGCAATTCTGAGCTATTAGGAACTAGTCATGAATGTGTACTTTCCCACTCTGGACGTCTACAATGTGCATAGCGAGCATGATGTGGATAAGCACTTGAAAAACAGACAGACCCCATCCAGACGTAGCATTTTATTACATCGCTGGGTTCCAGACTTGCGATTCTAGTGAAGGACTTCCTGGGACAAGGTGATCGGTTTTTCCCTCCCAGCAAATAAATAATGAAAATAACGAAGAGCAGAAATGGAAAAATTAACCCTTTTGAATAAAAGTAACACATGCTTATCATTTTGAATATATCAAAAATAAAGAACAGTATAACAACAACAACAAAATCACCAGTAATCCCACCAGCAATCAATAATGTGAATTGGTTTTGCATAGCTAATATCATCTTGTACTGACAGATTTTATTCGGATCTTTTTATGTTGCTATATACTGTAAGCATTCTTCCATTTTTGTAAACAATTTTTATGTCTTTATTTTTCATTACGTGGCTGGATGATAGTTTAGTTAGCCTTTCTCCTATTTTTAACATGTAGGTTGTTTTCATTTTTTCTCAGTTTTATAAATAACACAGTGAAGAGCATTTCTGTTACTTTTAATTTTGACATAATTTCAAATTTACCGAAAAAGTTGCAAGAATATTACAAAGACACCCCGCCCCATGTGCTTTTACTCAGTTTTATCACTTTCTCTGTGTCTCTGTCTCTCTGTTTCTGTCTCTGTCTCTCACACACATACACACATGTGCACACACTTTTTTTCCCCCTTGAACATCTCAGTGCATATTTCCTAAAAATAAGAACTTTCTCTTGCATAACCACCAAAAAAAATTCAAAATTTGAAAAGTTAATATTGATGCAATACAATTATATAATTTACAGTTCATTTGTTCATTTTCAAATTCTTTTTTTTTTTCAGTCAGAGATCGAATTCAGCATGGTGAAGAACACTTTTATGTGTGACATTTTATTTGAATTTGTGATGGTCTCCAGGCTAGATTCCTGAATGAGAAAATGAAGATGATTGGGTTATTAAGCATAGACATTTTTATGGCTGTTGATATAAATTGCTGAAGGTGGTGACCATCTGGCCAAAAATCTAGGAAAATACTTACGAGACAATGTAAACTTTAACTATGATCATTAAAACACAAACAAACACACAAACAAACCTTTGCTACTCTCTTAATTTCTCCAATTACCAATGATTAGAAATATTTTTCTTTGTGTTTATTGGCCTAGTATGTTTCTCCTTTTATTAGATATTTGTTGCCTTTTCTGTTTTTCTAATTATGAATTTAAGGATTTTCATATTTATTTTATATGCTCTTCATATATTAAAGATACTATTATCTATTAAACATATTTGATAGAAAATCATTTTGTTGCGTCATTTGCCTTTAGATAATTTCCTTTTCAATATCCCATGAGCATGACTACCAGGACTTTAAATATTCACCTAGGGGTGAATGTTACTTAGACACAAAGAATAAATGAAAAAAAAATTTAGAAGCAAGAATTCTAGAAATGAAAAAGAGTTTCCTTAGTCTCAATTGGAAATAATCGAGACTGTGATTACTTAAACAGGAAAAGAAAAAAGAAGAAAAAGAAAACACTATAGGAAAAACTCAGGATGTGGGACCCAAGAGGCCTTGAAAAACAGTACACACTGAATCAATGATTACTCTGCTGTGTATTATGGACCTGAGATTCCCTACCTGCAGAATGGAATGGCTTTGCCTACCAAACAGGGTTGATGCCCTCATAGTATAAAGTGATAAAATAATTGTATATGCTAGGATAGGAAAAGTCCTCTGGGCTGTGTTTAAGTGTCACAAGGACAGATCAAACTCAGGGGAAAGTTCTATGGGTGGGCAAGAATATAAGTGGGGAATGTATTGAGACTGTCCTAAATCTATATGTGTGAATATCATTGTATAATATCTCCATAAAAGATTGTAACTAAAGACATAAAGGACACTGAGTAGAGAAAAATACTCAGAGCCAGTCGTGGGAATTTGGGAGGGAAAATTTATAAGGGATTTTCAAAGAGTAGCTAAAGGTGTCTTACACAAAACCAGGCAAACAAACATACTACTTGAAAATCATTGATTGATTCTTTATCCATCATCTAACAAATATACTATTATGTATTTTATGTATCACACATTCCCTGGGTGTTGTAAAGTCAGTGAAGAATAAGATAAATAAGACCCTTTGTCTCCTGGTGTAACTTACAATCTAACTGGGAAAATGGGAAATGTTCTATTATACATCATTGAATTAGTTGCACTCAAGCTGGAAAGGAAAATACTGGGCACAGTAGGAGCTTACAAGAGGGGACCACTTCTAACATGGGATGGGGTGGAGGGAGTTGGAAGAAGGGGTAGCATCTAAGAGGATTCCACAGAGAAGAAACAGGCAATGCTCTGAAACCATACTTCAGGTTATACCAAAGGTTAAAGAAAGAAATCCGAAATTTGAAAGTACATGAAATACATTTATTCACTTGCTCAGTAAACTTAGGAAGTATCTATCATGTGCCAGTCTTGAGAATGTAAAAGACATGGTTCCTAATTCAAATTGCTTCCAGAAAACGAGGACTCCACTCAAGGCTGCACGAGACACTCGTTTCTTTCGGTGGCAAGGAGAGAAGACTTCGGTCTGGTCCGCACGTGGTCTCAGGGAAACATGTAGGGAAACTGGTGCCAGGAGTGGGTACACCAGCAGGCAGCAAAAACACAAGGGAACCGCAGAATATTCCTAGAAGGGAGGGTGTATTTGGACTTGGAAAAAGTATGATCAGCACCAACAAAGCCATATGGAAAACGGTGTGCAGACTCTGGGCAGAATCCTCAGTTCCAACTGTGTCCAATCTGTGGCCCATATACAAACCTGTCATAAACCCAGTCCTACCTATGGCTTGATCCAAATTGCAAGCTTTTATTTCTTCTTTCTCAAAGCCATGGAGCAGGTCAAGGAAAGTAAAAATGGAGATATGACCTTCCGCATTGACCCTGTCCTTTCTGGCTATCTGTGCAGCTCATGGAGGTAGGAGCCAGGCTGCAGAGTTTCCTGGAGGCAGCTCTGTCTCTGAGGACATCCACGGGGCAGGCTGAAAGGTGCGTCAGGAGCTTGGAGGTTAGGAGAAGGGGAAATGTGGGGTCTGCAGAGAGCACAGATGTCTTGAGTTTTAGAACCAGAAGCCAAGGAGCCGAAGATGAAATGGTTAAAGAACAGCTCATTTTAAATATAAATAAAATAATATAGAGTCTAAGTATTTTATGAGCAAAAAATGCAGTTGAGAAAAGCAGATTTGGTGCTGCACTAAATGTTTTAATTTTTTTTTTATATGCTCTACATTAGAGCTTGAATTTTCTCATACCTCCAAGGCATAGTCTGTTATGGCTTTGGAGATAAAAGATTTACATTTAAATCATGCTTTTCCCATGCCATGTTGTAACAATAGCATTTTAAGTTCTACTGTTCACTCAAAGGTCAGAACACCTTTTTCTTTTCTTTTCTTTTCTTTTCTTTTCTTTTCTTTTTTTTGTCTACATAAGCTATCACCTTAGCCAAGGGAGCAAATCCTTTTAGCTCTGAATACCTGAATTTTATTTATACTTTATGTAAAATGAAAGCCAGGTGCCAAGAGTTTCACAACAAAATGGAAGCAGGAAAGTCACCCTGGGCTTGTGAAAAGCAGGGATTGTATATGTCTTCTGTTAAAGGCCACACGGACCACCAGGTGACTGTGTTCTGGGCTGGTAGGCTCTCCTGAAAAGTATAAGGTTGACATCCAGACATCAAGACACTTTTGGCTCTCACTATTGCCTTGAAATTGGTTAGCTTTACAGTCCCTGATTTTTCCTTTACTCTCTTTTCCTGCCATAAACAAGACAGAAAAAGGAAGAAAAAAGAATGATTTCCTTACTGCATTGTACCTACAGTCAACAATAAGGTATCGTACCCTTAAAAATTTGTCAACAGGATGGATCTCATATTAAGTGTTCTTATGGAAACTAAAAAAAAAAAAAAAAAAAAAAAAAAATCATATACTAAGCATTGTTTGGAAATGGGACCATGAGCTGTCTTGTCATCATTAACTCACATTCCAAAGTCCACACATGGGTTGCTGCTTAGACTTTCATAGTCATAGGTCCCGGTAATTAAGAAATGTGGGAAGCAAATCTCACAGGCAAACAAATGGGCTTTTGCCTTTTATTCTGTAATTATAATCTCAGTCTGTGGTTTCAAAATTGCACCTATAAGACAAAGTGGGAAGACAGCTTGCTTCTGATTCTGAATCTGAGGTGAAATGTCTGTGAGGGGCGTATATCCTTGATTTTTAACCACACACAGACTTGTTCTCTTGATCACCTGCAGGTGGAGAGTAGACCTAAGAATGAGGATATGTTTCCCAAAGTCAAGGAAGAGTGAGTGCCCACCATTTTAATTAAAATAGCAATAGTAAAGAAGCCCCAGAACAAGTCATGTCACATCAAAGGAAAAGAAGGGTCATTTTTAAATTTCATTATTTGTGTTTTATTAGTCTTTGTGCTTATTACTATTTTTTTTAACAAATAAGACTTGAGGAGAGATTTTTAAAGTATGTGAAGTTTGCTGTTTCCATTAATGTGAATGTATAAAATTCCTCAAGTTCTAGGGCATTCTATGGATAAAAATCAATGGCAAATTAGACATCATTCATCCCTTTAGCTTCAGTGAAACGTGGTTGCAGAGAGAGATCATTACTACCCGAAGTTAGAATTTGACCCATAATAGTACTCCAACCTTTCTTCTAGTCTAGCATCTTCCAGTGACCTGTGTTTTTGGTTTTTTGTTTTTTGTTTTTGTGGTTTTTGCTTTTTTTTTTTTTTTTTTTTTTTTTTGGAAAAAAAAATCTGCTAAGCTAGAAAAGGAAACTACTTTGCCTACTTCGGGCAATTAGTGAGACAGCACTTCATCTCAAAGGAATGCGGAGGGAATATTTAAACTGTAATGTTTTATAGGCAAAGAGCTTCATGAGGACCCAGAAGGTCAAGACTGTATTGATAACCCAGTCTTTTCGGGGTAATACTGTCTAGAAAAGTCCAGTGAAAATATTCTTTAAGAACTGGTTCTGGTCAGACTCACCCCATAGAGTTATCTACCAAAATCATTATCCTTTCAGATTAGAGAAAAATTTTATTTATTCTGAGTTGCAGAGTATTACCTGGGGATAGCCCTAGGCAAACCATGAAGTGACAGAATTTTGCCTTCAGTATTAACTGACCTTCTCTACTCCCCACTGCCCCTCTCCTTTATTCCCCATCTTCTTACCTGCCCTTCTACCCTTACCAAGTATCTTGAGGACTCTCCTTTACTTTTCCCTGCTCCAAACTCATTATCGAAAAGGCACCCAACATGTCATTTGTGCTTGAGTGTAAAATTAAATGAATTCTATTTTCTCCCTTTTGCTTTTTTTTTTTTTTGGATTTGTTATGTTTTCCAATTTCTACACTGAAACATGAGCGAGTAGTAAAAAGAAATATTTTCACCATTCAAAACAGAAGATTTGATGGCACGTAGAAATCATACTTTCTATAGGTCGCTTACTTATTCCAGCATAAATTCCCCAGAATAACTATTATTTACATTTTGTGGCATCACAGGAGCCTAAGAAGCATCTATGGTATTGATCTAACCCCAAGATTGTTTAAGAAAAGTCACTTATTTAAACGTCAGTGACACACACTTTCCCAGTAACCAAGGACAGAGCCCCCGCATTCTTAGAGGGCATATAAATTGCACAATCTTTACCCGACCTGTGAGGATCCCCAGAACAGAGCAGGAGAAGTAGATCTAGGTTTTGTTGTTGTCGTTTACCTACTATCGCACTGGTGTCCAACTGTCTTTCCATTTTGAGTCCATGACTATATGTAGGGGAGAGCATATGACTTGGCAAGTCAGATTATTCGGTCTCACTGATACAAACAGATGGGTTTCTGAATGGTCGTTTGTCCCGAATGAGAGTCATCCTCTAGGATTTGGCTATCCATTCCTAAAGGCACTGTCTTTTGTAGAATAGCTGTGAGGATGATGAGAGCTTAGAGCTATCTGCAATCATTTCATGAGCAACGTGTGCTAAGCATGAAGCCAACACAAAGCAAGGCAGAACTGGGAGACTGGGAGATGTCAGTATCCTAGTGTTTCAGCCTTTGGATATAGTCGAGCTTGAAATCAGCCACAGCTCTGGGCTCCTCAATACATTCTAATCTCAAATGCTTGTGAGTTGGGTTTTTATCATCTGTGACCAAAGAAGTATTGCTTAACTAGGAACATCATCAGGGGACACATCCATGAAGATGCCAAACAACTGATTACACCAGGAGACACAGAACAGACACAATTGCTGAAGCCAAACCCAAGGTGACATTGACGCTACGCTTTGGTGAACGTCTGTCTCATGACAGATGATTGCAATGTTACAGACACATGACCTGTTCCACCCCATCTCCGGCTCTTCACTGATAGGTGATTCCTGATTGACACTAGAAACACATTCCTAGAGTGGACAGCAAAGTCGAATCTGACACCGAGCTATTTTTTTTTCCTCCTCGGTTGTTTAATAGCACCTGATTGAGCTGGTTCCTCTTTGTCAAGTGTCATTCAAAAATCACCCAATTGTTGGTCCACCCTTGCTTCATTGTTGATGAGACTGCCATGTGGTCTGGAATCAAAGCCTTGCTGAAATTTGTCTATTTTACATCTGTTCCTGGCTGGGATCTTAATGAGATGTATGGCATAATGAGATGTGTGTCTGTAATGTGTAATGAGATTCTTGATTCAAGTGTCTAATGAAGCCTATAGCCTAATGAAATGTATAGCATAATGAGATGAGTGGCTTGAATGTATAGGATTTGAAAGTCCTTTTAGGAAATATCATTAGGCATGCAGAATTTTCTCTCATCTGCATAAACCCCACCCACATTTCTTTGGGATTTTTTTAGTTTATAGTTTCTCAGGCTGTTGTCATTATCACCATGAGTACTTCCTATGACAAAAGCTAAGAGAACAGAAACCCTGGCCCTCACCAAACATGATGGGTAGACTGAAAACAGCATAGGCATTTTTACTTCTTGTCGAGAGAAAATGATATCTTTGCTTCTTTCTCTTCACTGCCTTTTTTAAAGGTAACCAACTAATATAAATGAGGTATTGCTTAACAAAAAACTTAAAACTTTGTGACTTAAAACAGTAAGCTTTTATCACTGCCCATAGTCTACAAGTCAACTGGGTGCTTCTGGACTCAGCTAGATATATTCCTATTTTTGCAATCAGCTACGGGTCAGACAGAGCTGGGCTGGGCTTTCCACATCTTTGGAGGTCATCTGCCTACAGGCTTGTCTAGGAAGATGCTGGTTGAGGTTGTTGGAATCTCCTCGATTTGGTCTCTCATCCTCTGGCCAACTGGCCATGACTTAATCTAAAAGCAGGGTCAGGAGATCAAGAAGAAGACAGAAGGCCTCCGGATGCCTTAGGCTCCAAACTATCACACCACCCATTCAATCATATTCATTTGAGACAAAGCAAGTAACAGGGCCAGTCCAGAATCAAGAAATAGGGAAATATGGGGCACCTGGGCGGCTTAGTTGGTCGAGCATCCAACTCTTGACTTCGGCTCAGGTCATGATCCCAGGGACATGGGATCAAGCCCTGTGTCCTACTCCATACTGAGTGTGGAGCCTGCTTGGGATTCTCCCCCATCTCCCCACCCCTCTCCCCTGCTCACTTTCTCTCTTTTTATCTCTTTCTAAAAAAAGTAAATAAAATAAAATAAAATAAAATAAAATAAAATAAAATAAAATAAAATATAAAATAAAGAAATAGCGAAATAAACTCCACTTCTTAATGGGAGGAAGAGCCAAGTCATAGGGACACAAACAGCATGAACACAAGAAGAAGGGAAGACTTTTTGCATTTATTCCTCCTACCAACTATAAAGTTGGGAACATATTTGCACACCCCCTTTTGATCTTTCTACACTAACAAAAATTTTTGAAGGGGGCATATTTATGAAAAATGGCTTTTCCTGTAAATGTAAGAAATTGCACAAAGGGTAGTGATGCTGATAGTGAATGTCCTAAAATCATTTGATGCACTGATATACTGAACCCCCATTACCAATGGGTTGACAACAGATCTTCTCAGCAAATGAAATAGGCTAAGTACAATCTTCCTGGAAACAAACAAAAGTGCTAATACAAATTACCCCCAATTCTCCTTTCAACATTTGGGACATATCTCATAGTGGACTGGATTAGGAATCTATCTCATCTCTGAATTAAAATCTATTGGAGATTTTTCCACTTTTTCATGGATTTGCTTTAAACGTATTAAAGATTGCATTGTGCCAAGAACTACTGGTGATTAACCCCAGGCATGAGGTGTATGTTACATGAACTGGCCCTAAAATTTATGAAGAACTACAGAGTTTTAGCAGTGTGTATCTCATTTGCAATAGCCTCCTGGATGAAACCCAGGACACTCTGATTTGAAAATTTATAGGGACTAGTCCATCCAGGAGTTTAACAGACAGTCTGATTTTTTTTTTTTTTAATTCCCTAGCCAAGGTTTTATCTCCTTTCCAACTCCCAGATTGAATATCCATTATCTTTCAAGATGCCATTACCCTCAGATGCCTCAGATTTATTTGTCTAGCGATTTTATAGAATAAAGGCCTGATAGGGTCCTCTTTAAATACACATCCTAACCACATTTTAGAAATCATCAGTTGGTCCCATCATTTCCTCAACTTAAGATTATTCTTTTCTATTGCATGGGGATCATAAATTTCACTCCCATGTGCATTTTGCAATTATGAAAAGGAATGAATCAAACAAAATATTCGAAGATCGGAACTTTTTTTTTCCAATTTATTTTCCAGCTGTGCTTTTCTGTCCATGGGATAGTTCTCTTAGGAGCATGCAGGTACACATCCTTGTGCATTTGCTCAATACAAGCATGTGGATGCATTCATGAATTGATTTGTTGATTATTTCAATTAAAATCTGACATCAATCTGATTAACCTGACCCGGCCTCTCTTAACCCTAGCTATTTCTAGATGAGTATTTTTCTTTATGCCTCTTTATGTGCCATGAAATATTTAGGCATGATTGTTTATCCTCAAGCGGATAGAATCTAGATCCTTCTGCGTTATCTAAATGATATAACCATCAAGGACTAGTGGCTCCTAATTAAATCCTAGTTGTGCCTTTACATAAAAAGTGACCGTACAAAATGAGAACAAACCGAGGTAGTTTTATTTTAATAAAGGTCCATTCCAGTCTAAAAGGTTCTCTGAAACACTTCTCTGAAACGTTCTCTGAAACACTTCCTTAAGTAAGATCTGCCTTACGTAAGTGAACTGCTTACACTAATCCAATTCATCAGATCGCTGCCCGATCTCCACTTCACCGTGTATCGTGATGAGTCACAGGCTTGGTAGTATATATCTCCCAAAGTTCTGCGATCCATTTCACTTATGTGAGTGGCCAAACCCACATATTATTCTTTGTGTAATTTTGTAGCGATTTTCAGGACCAGTCTGTGGGCAGCTTAACAGATGCACACAGAAGTCAAACAGCCGAGCTGCCAAGAGCCTGGGCAGAGAATAAAGACAGGTGGAGAAGGAGGTAAGCCCTGGAAAAATCCACTGGTTCCAGGGAAGCTGGTGGACATTAGCTATGGAAAAGGGAGAACTTACAGTAGGTCAGAAATTTTCTAAACAGATCACCTGCAACAGTTAACCTGGAAAGCTTGATAAAAATACAAACTTTTGGATCCCATCAACTCTATCTCATCAAAATCTCCAGGGAAGATCTTTAGAAATTTATATTTTATCAAATTCTCCAGTGATGCATGCACATGTAAAATTTGAGAGCCAGGGGCACCTGGGTGGCTCAGTTGGTTAAGCATCTGACTTCGGCTCGGGTCATGATTTCCTGGTTCCTAAGTTCGAACCCTGCGCCGGGCTCTGTGTTGACAGTTCAGAGCCTGGAGCCTCCTTCTGATTCTGTGTCTCCTTCTGCCTCTGCCCCTCTCCTGCTTGTGTTCTCTCTCTCTCACTCAAAAATATATAAATAAACATTAAAAGAATTTGAGAACCTGTGCTCTAGCCGTGGAACATTTCTAGTACCCAATCTATGTAAAATCATCACTATATTCCTGTGTCTGGCAGCTTGTAGATGATTATTGAATCCATGAAGGAACAATAGAACAAACCGTGTTCATACCAAAATCAGAACCCTACAATCTGTTAGTGATCCAGCTCCAGGTTATAAATGCAGGAAAGCAAGACGATGAATCAATAAGAGATGCCATCAACAAAAGCAAGTCTGATGCTGAGCCAAATGCTATTAAAGTTGGTGGCTTTCTATGTACTACCTGTTCCTTCCCATGTTCCACCTTTTTTTAGAAACCAAACGGCGTTCCGTGGTCTGGCTTCTGTGGTCTAAGTGCGTGGATGCTCTTGAGTCGACACAGGTAAATCTTTTCAATTGCATAGTTCAAGTAAGATGGAAGACAAAGTAGGTATTGTCACTGACTAATATGAAAACACAATAAACACAGCCATCGCTTTGAGGAGCTGAGGTTTGGAAAGGTTAAGGCATTTGCCCCAGTTTACACAGCTAGAAAGTAGAAGACACGATGCAGAAATCGGGTTTGCAAGACAGGCCAGGAAACCATCTCTCTCGATGCTAGTTACTTCCTCTCACTTTTAGATGGTGTCGAGGGACGTGCGTTAGGTTGGGTTGGGATGGCTTCCCCCTTGACTCTCTTCTGTTCCACAACCAGGGTTAGCTTTTGCACCCAAAGAGGCGCAGGGAGGCTTTTCCCCAAACAATGAACTGTCCCCCAAGACACTGACCGTGCAAAAGCAGTTGCAAAAAATGTCTATGTTAAAAGCAATTATTTTCTTTTAATATTCCTCCATTTCATTCATTTACAGCTCCTCCAATCTTATCTGTATCCCTGTTCTTACGCACACTCCATTCTTGTTTTCAAAGAATGACAAGTGGCTGTCATACTCGTCCATACTCAATCAGGTTATGTCACAGCTTAGCCTTCTCAGGCTATACCACGTTTTCCATTCAGCTGGTTATAATGTGAATAGATTTTTATTGTTAAAATCAGTAGCTGGTTTAAAAATCATGTGTTGGTTTTTAGTGACCTTGACACACCCTTTAACAGTCACAGAAATGGGGGAAAGCCCATACTTACTCCTCAAGAGAGCTAAGCCAATCAGCTTGGAATCACACTTCGGGTATGATAATAAAATAATCCGACTGAATGCAGTGTAACATAGGTGATTTTCCTCCGGTGTATGCTTTCCTAAGTTGATCCACTTAAGAGAAAAATGATAGAGACGGTTGCTAAAGTCAAACAAAACCCGAATTGTGATCTGGGGTTAAACTGCCAGGTGACAGAGGGAAGCCGCTGGCTGTTGTTTAAAATAGTGGTTTACAGCGGGAGAGTACAATTTCTCAGAGAAGGTCTTATCAACGTCAATGTCAGGGAATTTGTTGGCTCTGTCTTTTGCTTTTAGCAAACATGTGCATTACCTTCTCCTCGTCTGTGGAAATACAAGATTGTATATTTTAATTCGTCTGAAGCTTTACCACAGAGTCAATAAATATTATATAACAAATCTGAGCATTACTACTTTCTTGTGCATTCAGGATACATCTCTGTGATCACTATAATCAACCTAATTGGGCAAGACTCCCTAAGTGAAGGCAATAACATTTGTTTACTTCATTGTAGGAATGTGCTCACAGCCTGGTACCACCACATTTAAATTAGTTTTTATCCAAAACAGAGAGAAATGCACCCTTCAGTCAACACAGTCTGTTAATTTGAATGTGTTTAAATTAACTGTGTGCATGCCCGTAGGAAACTCGGAGCAGCTCTGTTCTTTGTCCTCTTGAGAGAGGACTCGGTGACATTCAGACCTTTCTCTTCTTTCACATTTTTGCAGAGTGAGGAGAAGAGGGAGCCCTCGTCCATTCTCTGAGGTGGCTGGTCACATGGCCGAAGTACCCCAGGAACCACATTCCTGGTTGGAACAGGAGCAGCTAAAGGATTTCTCTCGAACGTTGCAATAAAAACATCATGAAAAAGTATAAGATTGTAAGGGGGGGGGGGAGAGGCACAGTTGGACAGGTCTAATCCAAACAAATATGGGTTATTCGTACCCCTTTTGAGGGAATCCTGTCCTAGTTGTATGTGGTACTTTGTCTCACAGAATTAACCTCTCAACGCCAGATGTTTCCCTCAGAATCACTGTGGGTTTATCCCCAAAGAAATTACCACATTTCCCCCCATTCCATTCCCCACATTTTTCTTTGCCCATTGCTTTGCCCCGTGTGATTTCTACGTCAAATCCCCACACACTCAACACAGGGTGGTAGCTCCAGGTAGGAAATCTGGAGGTGAGGGAAAGGAAGTGATTTGAGGGGAGTTCAAAGAGTCTGTTCTCTGTTTCTCTGGCTACTCCTCCTGGAAACATTCATGCGTTATCATGTAAAGCACATGTATTATTATTACCAGTGTTATTGTTCGAGCAAAGTCTTTTATTATAAGACATCTTAGGAAAGGACAATTGCTCCATCAAGGAAAGAGAGCCAGAGCTGCCCCAGCAGGAGGGGCAGGAATGTGCACTGGATAACCTGCCCCTACTCCTCCATGTTGGGGAGGCCATGTTGCCATGGATGAGAGGTGAGGCAGAAACGCCTTTGGAGCAAGAAAGGTGAACAGCTGATGTCTCCAGCCTGTGGTCAAAATACTCCAGGAAACACACACACACACAATGAATCAAAGTTACCTCCTTGCTTTCATATGCAGTTTTCAGGAAGCATTTCATATTTCTTTTGTCTTACTTTCTCTAAAGCAACTTCCTGGTGCCCAGATATCCCCTGGATAAGTTTACCAAAATGGCTGCCAG
>NW_024412433.1:17039929-17115304 GCF_014898765.1 Herpailurus yagouaroundi
TGGGTCTTTTTCACGTGTCCACGACAGTAACCCAATTCAAACTTGTGGAAACAAACCTAGGAATTTATTGATCTGTGTACCGGGAACATGTATTAACAGATAGTCTTCAGGTATAGCTGGATCCAGGAGTTCACAAATGCCATCAGGACTCTGTCTCTTTCTCTCTCTTTATACTCTCTCTGCAAGGACCATCATGAGTGGCCAGTGGCAGCACCAGACTTATCTCTTTTTGGCTTCTGAGTCTTAGAAAAAGGTAGATTTTTTTCCTAATGGCTCCTACAGAAACATTCTACTGAAGAGTCTAACAAGTCTGGCTTGTACCACATGCTCACCCTTTACTGATTATTTTGTTTGAGGCATCTATTTTCCGACCGGTCAAACAATTGCCACTATTACAGAAAGTGGATTTAGCCCACACTTTCCGTGGCTGACCCACACAGAATGGGTTCGCCTCCACGAATAAAGGGGTCCTGTGAACAGGAGAGGGAGAGTAAGAGGGGGTCAGAGAGGGCAGACGTGTCTCCACCACCGTGCTGCTCTGATGACATCCTTTGATGCGTCTGAAGTTAAATGAGGTAGTTTTTCCAGGTAACACAATGCAATGGAAGAAAACGTCCCTGCACAAGCGACGCTTTCTTTTACCAGCGGTGGATGTGAAAGAGGAACTTTCAGAGACATGGCTAGGCTAGCTGTCTCTCCGTGGCACGTCTCCCAAGCGCTCTGGCATAATTGAGTCCTTGGCCAGCAGAGCCAGAGGATTTGAGGTGTGAGCGCACCGTGCCGTGCTCAACAATCACATCCCGACTGCTGCCTGTATTCTGAGGTTTTACGCTTAGAGATTATTTCCCTCCACGCAAATTCCTTCTCCCAGGGGAGGGACCCAGGGAGATCCCAGTGACGAACGAATCCAGCCCTGGGTACTGGCTGTCAACGTCAGTATGCTGTGTCCATTCGTTGCCCCAACCGTGAAGTTCTGTGGAGTTCTCTAGCAAATAAACGGAGCCTCCACCCTCTGCTCAAACGTCTTCCTTTCAGAAGGCCTTTCCTGGCCTGACCTACAACAGCACCCCACCCCACTCGCTGTCTAAATTCTAATTGTGCTTCATTTTTTTCTCATAGCACTTACTTTAAAAAAAAAAAAAAAATTAACATTTTATTTTATTATTGGGAGACACAGAGAGACACAGCATGAGCAGGGGAGGGGCAGAGAGAGAGGGAGACGCAGAATCCGAAGCAGGCTCCAGGCTCCGAGCTGTCAGCACAGAGCCCACGCGGGGCTCGAACTCACAAACTGAGAGATCATGACCTGAGCCGAAGTCGGAGGCTTACCCGACGGAGCCACCCAGGCGCCCCAATAGCACCTATTTTTATCTGAAATTGTGTCACATCAGCTTGTCTGCTTATTAATTTTTCATGTCCTGTCCTAGAATATAAGGAGCAGGAAGGCAGAGAATTTTCCCGTCTCGTCCTCTGCCACATCCCTGTGCCTAGAAAAGTACTCAACGCATCGTAGCCATGCACTAACTGCGGGGTGTGTCAAGAAGTAGATGAATGAGCAAACAAAATTACAGCAGCTCCAGATGTTAGGTCATAATTCTCGGACCCTTATTACACACAAACATAAACACAGGCTCAGGAAAAAAATGCAACTGGCAATTTTTAAATGCATGAATAAACATGTTTGTAATAGGCTCCAGACCATGTCCTGCATTTTGTATCATGTTGGTAGCTTTGCCTCTTCCCTTAATTTCCTTCTGCTTCACTTACTGGTTTTCAATTATTTCTTCAGAATGGTGACTAAGCCGACAGGGTTGTCTGAGAAATGAAATTGCGTATTTTGATGCGATTTTGCTACGTAAAGCCGGGAAGAAAAAAAAAAAAATGGGTAAGTTCAATTGTATAGGACATTTATATTACATCTGTAGAATTTTATAAAGCAGAGGCCTCTAAACAAAACCTAACAGAACAGAAAAGTGACTTTCTGTCTTTTCTTCATACGTTCTCACCACGCTGCTGTCAGTATGTTAATTTTCTGTCCTTAGGAAGGTTTTATTTTTAGATTCAAACTCCTCGCTACAACACAGTAAAAGGTCATGGCCTCAGCTTGCTGTTTCCCACCAACGAGGGGAAATTAAAATCAAGAAGGTCGGTTTCATGACTTCGTCTCTCACCAAATTTCTCCTGCCCCTTTGTCTTCTGGGTGCACGGAGGCAGTGGGCAGGCCAGAGCCAGGCGGAACCAGTAGCCTGTTCTGGAGACTCTGTTACCCCCTCGAGTGCAGTGGGAATTCCTTTCTGCCCGAGTGAAATGTCTAGTCCATAAAACCGGTTAGTAAAACATACTGTAATTTGGGGATTGGTAATACGGCCTTCATTTTGACAGAGCCCGGGCTGACCCCCAGCATTACGTCATGAACAGATGTGAATTAATCTGGAGGGGTGGGGTGATTAAAAACTCGTTCAGAAAAAAAGAAACCTGAGTCAGAGAAGGTCTCCCTTCTTCTGTAGGTTCTAGGGAGTAAGGTGTGTTTAACCCTGTTAAGTCCCAGTGGCCTTGGTCTCCCAGTGACCATAACCTGAGAATCACTTTTGTCTCTCTTGATACGTAGATGCTCCGGTAACATGCACAGAGTAATGCTTTCTAAAATGTGTGTTACAGGGGCGCTGGGTGGCTTAGTCGGTTAAGCGGCCGACTTCAGCTCAGGTCATGATCTCGTGGTTCGTGAGTTCAAGCCCCACGTCGGGCTCTGTGCTGACCGCTCGGAGCCTGGAGCCTGTTTCAAATTCTGTGTCTCCCTCTCTCTCTCTGCCCCTCCCCCGTTCATGCTCTGTCTCAAAAATAAATGTTAAAAAAAATTTAAAAAAAATAATAAAATGTGTGTTACATGTAATTAAGATACCTGGGAACCTTTTACATTTAAATATGTAAGAATGCTAATAGCTTCATGATTTAGGACAAGTCAATTAAGAAACTCAGTGTTCTGGTTTTTCGTCTGCAGAATAGAAACAATTATACCTTAGGTATAGTTTTATTAAGCTAGAAACAATACGTTAGGTGTGGAGTTATTGTGAAAACCGAATGGCAATGACTGTATGAAAGTATTTTTCAAACTAGAAAGCACTATAAAAATATTACCAGTAATTAGTATTAAGAGCTATGGGAAGGCTAAAATAATGGCCATGACAGTATTATAGAAAAATGTATTGCTAGCATGTTTTTAAAAGGTTATGCTCTACTTTGGATTTTTTATAGTTTTTCAAACTATATTCATAGCTGTGTTTCACTATAGGCCTAGATTAATTATTCAATTGCTTCGGTAACCAATTAATATTCAGTTGTAGGAATAAAGGTAGAAAGATAGAGGAATAATTGAAATACATTTTTCATGACTTAATTTTGGGTATATACCAGATATTAAATGTGAATTTTTGCTAATCTTGAGATCAGATATTTTAAGCAGAGTTCTCATAAAATAAAAATGTATTTCCGTACAAAATAAGCAAAGTGCATGCCAGGATAAATTATGAAGCCATTCAACTGATGCCACTCTACTTGATTATTTTGTAAGTGAAGAGTATCTAAATAGAAATGGTCCCTGTTTAGGTATCATTTTGGAAAATGACATCCATCATCCACTTTGGAAATCAAGACGGTGAGTAGATATAGCTTTTAACCATCCAGTTTGGGAGCCTGTTCCCCAAAGTGGTTTCTTGACATCAGAACATTAACAAACTATAAGTCATTCCTCATAGAGTCATTCAGCAAATATGTCAGGCACTGGTCTAAGTATCGAAGGTATAATGGAGAACAAATAAGAGATTGGCCCTGACCTCGTGGGACTTATATTCTAATAGGGGAGAGAATGTATAAACAACTACGTAAAATAAAAAAACTATAATGTTCTCCATCAAGTCACCCACAGGGGTGATGAAGTCAAGAGAGAAAAACATCCAAGGGCAATGGCAACTTCATGGCTCAACAGTGGCCCAAGGGACATATAGCTCTTTGGAGACACAGGTCAGTGACTCTCAGTATTGCTGTGATTCTTTTCAATTAATTCTTCTGTTGACATTGTAAGTTTTATGAGCTAAACAGACTACAACTGGCATATAGAAATCATAGCAGTCGAGTCTGTGATTACTTACCAAGCCTTTGTCCCTGTGACTCGGATGGAATCCCCAGGGTCACGAATGTCCTCATTTGAGGCTAGGTGTTCTTTAGTCACTGCTCTTGTTCTGTGCCCTCTGTTGTCCCACTACTGTATCCAGAAATAATTAGAGTCCCACCCTAGTCACGCTGGCCGGTTTCAGCCAGGTTACTGCTTGCTGCCATTGCTGCTGCTGCTAATGACAACAGATGATGCTATTATGGTACTTCCAGTGTCCTAGGTAGTATTCTTAAGCACATTAGATAAATAACACATATCAGAGCTTGCATATTATGAAGGTCACTCTCAGTCTCCAAGTATAAAATAGCTCAAAGATTAGCCTTTATAATGAAGTCTTAATCAGATCTTTTTTTTTTTTTTTTTTTTTTTGTTACTGCAAGTATTTCTGTTACTACCTGTAACTACACAGCTCTGCCTCCTAAGGTTTTGGCAATTATATACTTTCAGTGAGTCCTAGATTATCAAACCCAGGTAAATGCATGTACTTAATTAGGTTTCCTGAGACTAAGTCTATATTATAGGTATTCTAAGGGTTTGAGAACTTGTTTCAAAAAAAAGTTATTAAGCTACTAAGAGTGTTACCAGTCCGCTAGAATCTGCTCTAAGATTATTGTTTAAGAGTACCTCCCAGCCCCTCATATGGTCCCTTCTCTTAATTTTTACTGTTAAAAAAATTTATAATATGTTCAAAAGTAGAGAAGCCCGTAGAGCAAACACACACTCACCCATTACCTGGCTTCAAGAGTTATCAATTGGCAACTGTTTTGTTTATCCATCTCCAACATATTTTAATGTAATCTTACCTTTAGAAAATTAGGGACTGATGATGTTTCCAGAGGATATAAGTCTTTCAAATGATCAAGAACATGGCAGGAGTGGGAGCAGGAGGAGGGGGGAAGTGTCTGGATTGATAATGTAGAAAAGAGGAGCATGCACAGAAAGAAGCGTATGGTAAAAATAGAAAAAGCACTCACAAAGAAAATAACATTTGAAGGTTAGAGCCTATTAAAGCACCGTTACAAATTCTCCACCAATAAGTGGGGTTTATTTTCCATCTTCTGAAATTGTGATTTTTTTTTTTAAGCCTCAATCTATAGAATGTGGTGGAAGGGATGCCGTGGAATGTGGTGGGAGGGATAGTTCTGGATCTAACATGTTAAGAGCATTGGAATCTTCCACATTATCCCTCTTAGAGAACACTCATTATTGGGTTACTTGCTCTTGGATCCCAGCCAGCAGGCTGGGGAATCCCAAGCCATATGGAGAGGCCCCACGTAAGTGTCCCAGGGGACAACCACAGCTGAGTTCCCAACTGACGATCAGCATCACCTGCCAGCTATGGGTGTGTGTGTGGGCAGCGGGGGGAGGAGGTGCATCTTGCTGTCGCCAGCCCAGTTGAGCTCCTATCTGATATCCTGGTGCAGAAGAACCACCCAACTGCATCTGTCTACCCACAGATTTGTGAAAGAGAATTTTAAAAGTTGCTCTTTTAAGCAGCCAAGTTTAAGGGTGGCCTGCTCCACAGCAATAAAGAAAGATACAGAGTTGGTACTGCGAATATGGTGCAGCCATGACCAAAAAAAAAAAAAAAAAAAAAAAAAAAAAAAAAAGAAAGATGTGTGACATTGGCTTGGGGGTTAGTAGCAAGTGGAAGCTGGAAGGGCCTTGAGACTCGGTGACAGCAAGAAGTACAGCAGGAAAATTGTCTTGGGGAGTTGGAGAAAAGAGGAGCTATTTATGTACTGGTAGAAAATAGGGAACGTGTTGCCTGTGATAACGTGGAAGAAAAGGTAGTTAATGAACGAGTGGATCTGGCCGAAGCTATTTCTGGAAAGAAGGTTGAAGGTTACTTATTCTGTTGGCCAAAGCAAGTCAGAAGGCTTGGATTCAAAGATGGGAGAATGGACCGATTTCCAAGAAAGAAGTGACAAAGAATTGTGGCCTTTCCCGCTCCCCCCCCCGGGGGGGGGGGGTGATAGCTCAAGGGTATTTATAATCCTCATAGGCCGTGTGAGGAAGCACAACCATAACATGGAATTCTGACTTAAGAAGCATGAAGAAGAAAAGGGAAGTATAAAAAATCCGTACACCTTCAATAGACTGATGTGTTGATTTAATCTTTAATTAGAGGAGCCCACCAATTCTGCAAACCTACCCTTTGCTTCTTCTATCATCCCTGAAAGTAATCAAGTGGGCCAGCCAGAAAAGTCACAGGCATAAATAGGAAATTTGCCCCCGCGAAGACAGAACAGACCCACTTCATTGTTGTCCTGATTTTGAATTCAGCAGCGAGTCTGGTTTTCCCCTTAAACAGAACTAAGATCCGCATCCAAGCAAATTACTCTGCTCTGCTTTAAACAAAAGAATGTCATTGTGAAGATATAGGCTGTTTCATTTTTATCACAGGAAGAGATGTGAAGGTAGGTTAATGTCTCCAGAAATTATTTATCCCGGGAAATCTCCCGCGCATCACACTAAAGTAGACTGGGAATGAGAGGGCGTTAATCTGAAAGAGAAAGCAACCGCTGTCTTCCTCAATAACAGGAGACCATGCTTACAGCGAACCCCCCAAATCCTTAAATAGTTAGGTCTTTTGGGTCTTTACAGATACTGATACTTAGCAGCTGTGTTCTATTATGTTGCTCGTGTGTGCCCCAAAGAGGGTCAACGTACCTCCACACACGGTTTTTATGTCCGTGATCATTTGGAGGTTAATGAGGAGGTCCTGGGGAAAAAAAAAATACACAGGGACGCTGGTGAAATTTACATGTAGACATGGCTATCTTCTCCCATCTCATTCCCGGTCTCCTTCACTCTCTCTGCAGAGAGAGAGAGGGGACACCCTAGAAGCTGATGCTGGAGACCAAATCTAAACAGGTCAGGGAGGGAAGGGTCGTGGGAGTGAGGTGAGGAGAATAAGCAGGGGTAGGTCTACCTGCAGGGACAGATGTGTGCCTCTGCATTAATCTCCTAAGGGGAGAGGACAGAGAGCCCTGACATGACTTCTCACAGCTTCATTAATTCGGGGGTGGAAGAGGTCTTTTATTCGGCACTCCAAGAAGTTCCAATTCGCTGCCTCAATTTGAGCAGCCGCAGAGTGGCCAGTCCCTGCATTCAGAAAAGCAAGCTTCGAGAGGACCTGGAACACTGTAAAAGTTGGTAGACAAACTGCTAAGCCACTCGGTCAGTTTTCCTAACTTAGGTTCCTCACTCCACACAAAAAGACTAACCATTTGCCCACCAGAGGATTCTGGTGGGGGTCCCCGCCCTGCCACGTGCTGAGGCGACCCGAGGTCTTCCATGCTCTGGGGTCACCATCTTGTCTCAGTCACACCCAGTCTCAGAACCCGGCCCAGCACGTACCTAAGCACAGATCTTTTTTTCTTTTTTTTTTAACGTTTATTTATTTTTGGGACAGAGAGAGACAGAGCATGAACGGGGGAGGGGCAGAGAGAGAGGGAGACACAGAATCGGAAACAGATTCATCAGCCTAGATTCTTGACACGGGGCTCGAACTCACGGACCGCAAGATCGTGACCTGGCTGAAGTCAGACGCTTAACCGACTGCACCACCCAGGCGCCCAGCACAGATCTTTCTATATAATTGGCTTCCTTGTTCCGCGCCCCCTCCATGGCCTTCCTTTTCTTCATGTTTCTTTCTTTCTTGTGGTAGTAACATTTCCAGAGTGCAAGAAATCTTGATTGTAGTCATGGTGTTCCCCTCTAACTCACTGATTGTTTTTAGCTTTTTAAGGTTTATTTATTATTGAGAGAGAGAGAGAGAGAGAGAGAGAGAGAGAGAGAGAGAGCACAAACTGGGGAGGGGCAGAGAGAGAGGGAGACATAGAATCCAAAGCAGGCTCCAGGCTCTGAGCTGTCAGCACAGAGCCTGATGCAGGGTTTGAGCCCACGAACTATGAGATCTTGACCTGAGCTGAAGTTGGACGCTTAACCGACTGAGCCACCCAGACGCCCCCTTCTAACTCACTTATACTAATAATATCTTGTGCTAGTAATCTCACCATCCCACCTCCCATTTTGTGATCTATGAACTGTGGGGTTGGGGCTTTACTTCTAGAGCTAATATCCTATGAGGCTGGCACACAGGGTGTGAACACTCCCATGGCCCCCAGTTTTCCTTAACCGTAGCCCGAAAGGCATGTGCAGAAGATGAGTGTGGTTTCTTTTCTCTTTTTAGCAGTGTGTTCTTTGTTTTGTTTTGAACATGAAAATAATTAGTCCAGATGAATAATGTTTTTAAAGAAAAGTTAACGGGAGTGTCTTACACAGGAACAAGCTGGTGTTTCTCCCATATGTTTTCTATTTTAAGCCAAAAGCCCAGCAAAGGCACATAAACCATTTGGACGTGGAATTACAAGAGCCACCGAGAACAAAAATTTCCCCAATATATTACAGCCATACAAATATCTGTTACTAAGTAGCAGGACTGATCTACCGCAAGCATTAGACGACTGACTTTACAATCTCTCACTGGCTACCTTGGGTTTGGTGGGGTTATGGATGTGTTTGAATTTGGCTAGGGAGAAGTGTGGGAGATGTTGCTTTTCCATTTACAAACCACGGTTAGTTCTCATCGCGAGGAAATGCGCTCATTGATGACTGTTCCCATGGGCAGTACTATCAACACAGAAAAATCAGTGCCAAAATGATGAGTGAATGTTGAAGCTGAGGTGGATATGAAACAAATACGACCGCATATTTCCATGGTCTTGTCTGGGAGAATGTAGCCAAGGCAGAAGTTCCATTGAGAATGTGCTTATAAATGTTTGGTCCAGCACCCATCTGGATGAATAAGCATCACGTTTCTCCCCACGCAAGTCTTTTCAGCTTTGTGGTTGTGATTATTATTTCCCGTTCACCTCTTCCTAGATTTCCAGGCTGAAGACATAGGCCTAGACGTTTCCCCCCCCCCCCCCCCCCCCGCCACCGCCCCGGGCAAAGGATCGGTGACTCTATCCCTGAAATGTCTTTTCTTCTGCCTCTTTGCTCCTACTGGTCCTCTCTCACCCCCCTAATTTGAGTCTACACGCAGAAACAACTCCCCACTGAACATGCTCTGTCTTCTGTAGTCCCACAGCCCTTTGTTTGCATCTCTCCTATAATATTTATCAAATGGTGCCATGCTTTGGTTTGGTTTGTATTTTTGTATGTCTTACATCCCCACCGGATCACAAATAGATGTCAGGCAATGTTTGCTTTATGTTCAATTTTTTCCACAGCATTTAGCTCCGTACCTTGTACAATAGAGCCTCAATCTAGTTCATAAATTAGATTAAAAAGCTAACAAATTATTTCTCTAGGCCCAAGAAGCCTATGGGACATGATGGGAGTAGCAGCAGGATGAAGAGTACAGAATTGGAAAACGGTACTAAGACTAATAATGACAATGATGGCACCCGTGTTGAGTGCTTATGGATTCTAACCCCTATCTGCATATATACACGGCACCTTATGTGCATACAAAAAATCATTCTCTTCTAAGAATTAATGCATAAGGGTGTTATTTCTTCTTTTTTAAAGATATTTACTTCATTTTTCAGATTAAACAAGTGAGGGGCAGAGATGTTAAAAACCCTGTGCAAAGTCGTATCACCTAAGCATCAGGTTTTAATTCCAGAAAGCCTGACTGCACAGCCCAGCATACAATAGGCTCTTTGGTGCTTCCATCTCTCTAAGTGTCTCCTCTGGACCACAGAGGGAAAGCATGTCTTAGGGTGTCCCTCATGCTCTGTCTTCCTCCTGCTCTTGTAAAAGCTCTTAGACTCCCCGACTCTTTAAGTGACCACCCTGTAGCTCTCATAAGAGTCCTCCCCTGCTGGTCCAAATGCTCGGCCCTGGGCCTTTTCAGACCCTCAGGATTGGACAGGAAAGTTGGGCAACTTTGTCCCCAGGATGTGCCACCAGGGCTCCTCCTGGCGCTGGGCTTCCCCGTGGAGCTCACGTGCTGGTGGGCAGACACTCTTAGTATACAATTAAGTATGAACCAAATATCACATAGTGATAATGAAGAATGAAAAGTGCAGCAGGATGCGGGAAAGGGGGTGAGGGGCTGTTTGAGCTCGGGTGGTCAGAAAGGGACCCTCTCATAAAGTGACAATTAACATAAAGCAAGCATATATAGGGAACCCTGAATTTTTAGGCACAGCTACTGATTAGATTATTTTTAATTCATTTGGATTTTGCTGTCTTAGGAAGAAGAGTCAATCATGTTAAGCTAGAAGCTTAGAGATTGACTACTTAAAGAGTGTGAAAGACCCCATCAGGGCTGATGTGGGCAAAGGCAGGAACCAGAGAAGCCTTTTGGGGCACAGCCCTTCCCAGCCCACGCTCTGAAAACCCTTCCGCCTTGAGAGGCTCTCTTTGTTCTTCATCCACGTCCCAGGGCCCGGGACGCCAAGCTCTTCTGGGGTCTGAAAACGACTACTAGAAAAGGGACTGAGCCAGGCAGTCACAGACAACCCAGCGTGCACACGCATGGACACACGCACATATCCACAGACACACTCATAAACCACACACATATCCGCATCCACCCGCATGCACAGGCACATGTATACACGCTCAGATGCGTGCGTGCACACACACTCACACGCACACACACACACACACACACACAGACTGCAAAATCTTCAAGGCCCTTCATCATCCGGTTTCCTAAAATCAAAGACTCCTCCTGGAAAGGCACAGATACATACACACGCCCACGCAAAATACACACATACAATCGAGAGTCACATAGACAGAGACCTAGACATACAAACGCACACCAGGAATGAATGCGAACTATCTGGTTAGGGATATTTTTAGAGCATCACATCAAGGGGAAATCTCCGAGTTTTACATCGGAGGCAATTTGAGACTTTTAGCAAGCCAAGTGGGGGGCAGGGTGGAGACAGGAGCGCTTTCTCAGCACTCTTGTGACCCCCCCCCCGCCCCCCACCGCCTCTGGCCATCACCTGTTCCACCTGTGCCTCCTCTAGATCAGCAACTTTTCAGTTTGATTTTCTGACAGTGTGGGTCTCAGCTTAAATCCCTAGAAAAGACACTTCAGGAATGTATTTTTTAAAGCAAATTCCAGTCTATTATTAAAACACCTGTTCAATCTTGAGACCATTCCTGACATATGAGGGATTACAGGAGGGAGAAAAAAAAAAAGGCAGTGCAATTTATGAGTTGTCTCACAATTCAGTTTGGAGGAAACTAATCCCCCGCATTTCCTGTCAAATAATTAGGAAAATTGATAAAAGTCATTCCCTTCGTATTTATAAAATTACACCAAACGCAACAGACTAATTTCTTACATGCCACCGTTTTTAGAACAAAGCAGGAAGGCAGGATAAAAGAATTGATTTCAATGCCATTCCCTGCATTTTCGCCTCTGACAAGAAATTCCTTCGACTGCGCACTCAGTCACGGACGTGTGTCCATTTCAGAAAAGCTCAGCAATTTCTGTCTCTGTTGACGTGATACGAGGGAATCCACACATGCTTTGTTATTTACCTTAATACACCTTAGCCCAACTCTGTATTATCTACAAGCCCCTGCAAGGAAACAGAGGGCTCAAGCCCAGCAGCGTGAGTGCCCTTGCCTTCTTCCCTGTGTGCATCAAGTCCATTAACAGACACAGCCCAAGAGCATCAGCTTTAGGTCAATGGCTTTTAAAACAAAGATTCTATACCACACAAGGACTTTTCCCAGAAAGGCAGAGAGAGATGATACAGAAAGTTGGATAGGGGAGGCATGTGCTGGAAAGTAAGAGGAACACACATCAAGTGCAATTATGAAACTCAATCCTCCACCCCCACCCCCGCAAAATGGAGCCGCCCAAACTTTTTAATTTCCTAGAATATTTTCTATCTTCTCCATCCTTCCTTGCTTCTTTCTCTTTGCAGGTGCTTTTTTATGTGTTTCATGAGACATGAACTTGTGGCTAAGAATTGTATCATAATATAGATTAAAAGAAATATGTCCCAAAGGATTGTGACTGGGCTCGATGCAGGGACTCAGCTGACGAAGAGGTAGGTCAGAAAACTAAGTGATGTGATAATGTTCGAGATTGCAAAGATCCCAGGCTTCGGTTGGAGAGATAAGGAGGCCAGCCTTGAGAATGCTCATTAGGAATTGACTTGCAAGGAATTGGAATCTTTGGAAGAGAAGAAAAATTAACTCCATCCTGGGAGGACAGAAACTGAGGGAAAGGAAAGAAATGAGTTAAAAGGGTTGACAATATAACTGAAAGCACTTTGCAGATAACAACCTCTCAAGTATAGGTATTACGTTCACGATGTACTCATTCGTTTGTTCAATCAACAAACATCAATTGAATATCGACCCTGCCATGCAGTGTGCTAGGCATTGGAGATATAACAGTGAACAAAATTGACAAAGCCCCTGCCTTCAGGGACCTTACATTCCAGTGGGATAAATAAGCAATAAACATTTACATCCATTTTACTAAAGTGTTAGTCACAGATGTTACAGATGTTATAGAGAAAACCGAAACCAAGGAATGAGCTAAAAGATATGCTATTTTATTTTATTTTATTATTTTTTTAATTTGTTTTTACATTTATTTATTTTTGAGAAACAGAGTGAGATAAAGCGTGAGCAGGGGAGGGGCAGAGAGAGAGGGAGACACAGAATCTGAAGCAGGTTCCAGGCTCTGAGCAAGAGGTCAGCACAGAGCCTGATGCGGGGCTCGAACCCGCAAACAGTGAGATCATGACCTGAGCCGAAAGTCGGACACTCAACCGACTGAGCCACCCAGGCGCCCCAAGATATGCTATTTTAGATAGCGTGGTGTGCCCTGAAGGGGAAAAAGAAAGAGGAAGGGGCCTGACTAGTAGCCTTTGCTGATTTTGTGGCGTAAACACTCCCACCATGGCTGATTTAGGCTACTAACACACCATCACTGAATGCGGAGGTGGGACGAGATGGATTGGCTCTTGCAATCTGACACAAGCCTGTTCCAGCATACCTCTAGTAAACAGAGAAGTCTTCTATGAAGAGGTGGCCTTTGAGAGGAAACCGCAATAAAGCGAAGTACTCAGAAAAGCAGATTGATGAGAGAAGGATATTCCAGACAAAGGGAACAGCCATTGCAAAGCATAGGGGCAGGGCCTTGCCTGATGAGTTCGTGGAACAAAAAAGAGGCCAAGGTAGCTGGAGAAGAGGGAGCAGGAAAGAGAGGCAGAGTCAAGGTCATGAAGAGCTGTGTAAAGCACTCTGAGGTCGTTGGCCACTACTCCAGGTGTGGTGGGAAGTAATGGAGGGATTTGAGCAGAAGCAAGAGCTAATGGGACTTGTGTCTCAAAAGGATCCCTCAGGCTGCTCATGGAAAGCAGAATATAAGGTTGGGGGCAGACAGGAGCAGAAGCAGAAAGACAAATTTAGAGCATTTGTCAATTATCTAGACAAAAGCCGAAGGTGGATTGAATATGAGGGATAATGGTAAAGATGGTGAGAAGTCATATTTGGGATCTATCCATATCTGTCTATTTATCTATCTATCTTTCATACACACATACATACACACATGCATACATATAAATATACGTTTATGTATACACATACATGTTTACGTATATATACATGTATATACATTTATGCACACACATATCAATTATACATTTTATAAATTTGATATATTTTAAATAAATAAAAATACTTTTATATATTTTAAGCAGCTAAAAATAAATTTTTATATATTTTATATATTGTAAGTACATTTTAGATTTTGTATATTTTAAATACACTGTACATATTTGATAAATTTTATATATTTCAAAATATATATATTTATATATATAATATATAATTTTAAAAAATATATTTAAAAAATATATAAAATATATAAATTTTATATATTTCAAAATAGTTAAATTTCCAGAATTTAAATATACATCACCTGAAGTGATGTGACTTGCCTTAGGTGGCACACAGAGGAAATGGTAAGGCCAGGATAATGCCAAAGCCACGTCAGCACTGCTCAGGATGTGATGCTAATGGGGGAATAAAGCAGTTTTGAACCACGGGACCCGAGGATGAGCCGGACTGGTAGGACATTTGGGAAATATTTTGAAACTAGAAGAGGCAGCATTTGTTCATGAATTCGATCTAGAGAGCAAGAGAAAGAGAAAGGTCAGTGATGTCTCCATAGATTTTTTATCTGGGCTATAGGCTGGCCATAAAGTAAGTTGGAAAGTACTAGGGGAGAACATATTTATGGGAGAAAGCTAAGCATGTCGCCTTGGATACGCTAAGTGTGAAATGCTTCTTCAATAACTCCAAGGAAGGGGCACCTGGATGGCTCAGTCGGTTCGGTGTCCGACTTCAGCTCAGGTCATGATCTCACAGTTCGTGGGTTCGAGCCCTGCACTGGGCTCTGTGATGACAGCTCGGAGCCTGGAGCCTGCTTTGGATTCTGTGTCTCATTCTCTCTCTGCCCCTCCCCTGCTTGTGCTCTGTCTCTCAAAAATCAATAAATGTTAAAAAAAATTAAAACAAAAAATAATAACTACGAGGCAACGCAGAGAGGTGGTTAGTGATGGAGTCTGGTGTTCAGGAAAGAGAAATAAATGTGGGAGTCATTGAGCTTGTAAATGGCATTTAGCCCCATTGTATACAAACCCATGGAGTACGTGCAACTAGAGAAGATACATGAGGAGGCCCAAAGCCTCCAAAATTTAGGTGTTAGAAGATGGGAGAATCAGGCAAAAATAGTTGAGAAATAAAGGAAAGTGAAGTAAAAATAAAACAAGAGAATTTTGGTTTCCCCAAAGCCAAGAGAAAAATATGCTTCAAGAGGAGAATGGTCAGCTTTGCAAAATGCTTTTCAGAAATCAAGAAACAGACTGAAAATTGGCAATTGTGTTCGCCAACGTAAGGGTCATCGGTGACCTAGACAGAGTTTCAGTGGAGGACGTTGGCATGAAGTTCCAAATAAGTAATTTTGAGAGAGAACGGGAGATAGGACGAGGGAGAAAGTCAATAGAGACGGCACTTTCAAGCTTTGTTTTACAGCAGAGCCGAGAAATGATTTAGTAGCTATAAAAGGATGTGGAATCGAAAGAGCTATTTTTTAATAAAAATACTACAGCATATTTGTGGGCCAATTGCAATGAACCAAAGGGAAGGGAAATCAGTGACACTGTAGAGAAAGGAGAAAATTCTAAGAATAAAGGCCCTGAGTGACAAGATAGGAAGAATCCCAGAGAACAAGTGGAAGGGAATATCGTTCTTACGTTCGAGTCCCAACCATTCATCCACCATAACAGGAAGAAAGGCAGAGGGTGAACGGTACGGGGGCAGGCCGTGTGGCAGGTTGGTAGTGAGCAGGGAACCATTCTCTTTAGATTGCTTCTATTTTCTCAGGGAAGTGAGAAGCCAAGTCATCCACTAAGAGTGCCTAGAGCGGAAGGTGTATTTGGGGTTTGAAGGACAAGGAAAACGGTGTTAGCTGGCAATATGGAAGACTGAAGACTGGAGAGTGAATCAGCTGGAGGGCTGCCTGCCATTGCTGAAGGTCCACTTGAGATTTGCTATCATGCATACAAAGTGAGGCCCGTCAACAGTCGTCAACATGGCTGGTATTTTCCTCCAGTGATATTCAGCTCTCGGAGTGCAGTTGAATCCGAAAGCAATTGGATTTAAGGAGGCTTGGAGTTTTTCTAGACACAGGAAAAGGAGGCAGAGAGGAGCCAGGGAATAGATCATAATGCATGGGAGTATTTATAATGCAGGCATACCTGATTTTATTGCATTTGTTTTATGGGACTTCACAGATATTGCTTTTGTGTTTTGTTTTTTACAAACTGAAGGTTTGTGACAACCCTACGTTGGCCAGTCTACCAGCACCATTTCTTCAACAGCATGTGCTCATTTTGAGACTCTATTGCATTTTGATCATTCTCACATTTCAAACTTTTTAATTCTTATCATATTTGTTACGGTGATCTGTGATCAATGATCACAACTCACGGAAGGCTCAGATAATGGTTAGCATTTTTCGAACAATAAAGTATTTTTCAATTAAGGTAGGTACGTTATTTTTCAAGCCATAATGCTATTGCACACTAAATAGACTCCAGGATAGTGTCAACATGACTTTTATATGCATTGAGAAACTAAAAAGTTTACTTCGTCCACTTTATTGCGATACTCACTTTATTGTAGTGGGCTGGACCTGGACCCACAATATTTCCAAGGTATGCCTGTAATGGCCTATGGTCCCTAAGTTATGCAGGGAGGAAAGTGAAGAGGGGTGTGTGTGTGTGTGTGTGTGTGTGTGTGTGGTAATGGCTGTGGTGGTTGTGCTGATGGAGATACCAATATCTGTAGCAATGGAGATAGGTATCAGTGGATTTGAGATCCTAGTAGGTCTGGGGTTAGAGGCATGAAGGGGAATAGGCTGAAAATATAGAAGAAAATGGCCAGAAAGTAGAATAGGTTAATTGAGATTTTGGAAGTGGAACACTCACAAATAATAACAAAGGGGACGAAGGAGTTTTTGTTTTTGCTTTTTTTTTTAATCCCAACCCCAGGCATCACCCCTAATAATTGAATGGTAATCTTGGAGAGGTGGGGCTCAGGCATTTGTATGTTTTAAAAGTTTACCAGGTGAGGGGCACCTGGGTGGTTCAGTTGGTTAAGCGTCCGATTTCAGCTCAGGTCATGATCTCATGGCTCCTGAGTTTGAGCCCCGAGCCCCGCGTCGGGCTCTGTGCTGACGGCTCAGAGCCCAGAGCCTGCTTCAGATTCTGTGTCTCCCTCTCTCTCTGCCCCTCTCCCCTCCCACTCATGCTCTGTCTTTCTCTTTCAAAAATAAATAAACCTAAAAAGCAAAATAAAATAAAAGTTTACCAGGTGATACTACTCTTCATCCAGAGCTAGGAACCACTGGATTATGGAATTATAGTTTAATTGTCATGGAGCAGAGCCTGGGCGTTAATATTTTCGAAGTCTCTTCTAGTTTGTTGTTGTTGTTGTTTTTTCCCCCAAACTTTTATTATAGTAAAATATACATAATATAAAGTTATATTTGCATGGAATATCTTTCTATTCTTTTATTTTCAATCTTTATGAGTCTTTGGGTCTAAAGGGAGCCTCTTATGGATGGTATACAGTTGGATCCTGTGTTTTATCTATTCTGCCAATATCTATCTTTTGATTGGAGAGTTTAATCCATTTACTTTGAAAGTAATTACCGATAGGGAGGAACTTGTGTCATTTTGCTATTTGTTTTCTATATGCCTTATAGCTGGTTTGCCCTCATTTCTGGCATTAATATCTCTTTTTGTGTTTAATGTTTTGTTGTTGCTGTTTTCATGTATATATGTATTGCATGTGTGTATGTATCTATGTATGTATGTATTTAGTGGCAAATGTTTCAATTCCTTTCTTGTTCCCTTTTGTGTATGTTCTGTAGCCATTTCTTTTCATTACCACGGGGGGAGAACTCTTAATATCCTACAGTTATAACACCCTAATTTGAATTTCTACCAGCTTAACTTCAATCATATACAAAAATTCTGATTCTGTATAGTTCCATCCCCACCCCTTTTCAACTTATTGATGCCTCAGAATTGTATCTTCATACATGATGTGCCCCCAAAACACAAGCTAGTTCTTTTTTTTTTTTTTAATTTTTTTTAACGTTTATTTATTTTTGAGATGGAGAGAAACAGAGCATGAACGGGGGAGGGTCAGAGAGAGGGAGACACAGAATCAGAAGCAGGCTCCAGGCTCCGAGCTGTCAGCACAGAGCCCGACGCGGGGCTCGAACTCACGGACCGCGAGATCATGACCTGAGCCGAAATCGGACGCTCAACAGACTGAGTCACCCAAGCGCCCCAACACAAGCTAGTTCTTTTAAATGCATTAGTCTCTTTAGATGTGTAGAAAACAAGATTTGGAGTTACAAGCCAAAGTTACAACCGTAGTGGCTTTTAGAGTAGTAACTGTTTTGTTTTCTGGGTTTGTTTTCCCTTGGAATGTGTACAGCCACGGTTGTAGTTTAAAGAAAAAAAAAAAAGACAAAACCACAATTTGTCACCACTATTCAGAGAAGGTTCAGCGTGGGGACTGCAGACTACCGCTAACTGAGCTCCAATTCGGATTCCTCAACTGTCAACTCTGCAACTCACTTCTGGAGAGTGGCTTCCCCTCTACACACACCCCTCAGTTTATGACCTGAATCCAAAAATTAACGTTTAGCTAATAAAGTCTGTACGAGGATAAATATGCGGTCTACGTTGAATATTCAGCAGTGTCTGACATATGAGAAGGTCTCATTCAATGCTGGCTATCATGTCATCGTTACGGGCGGCAGGCAGATCTGGCTTCAGATCTTGCTCCCGCGGTAACCTGTATTCCACCCTTTGAGGCAATTCACAACCCTTTCGAGGACAACAGCGTTTCTTCTCTGGAGATGGAGAGGCTGCTCAAGAACTGTGGTTCTCCAGCTTTATCCAGGATCCCAATCATCTGGAGTTTCTGATTCAGAGGTGCTGGTGTCAGGTTCGAGAATTTGCATTTCTAATGAGTGCATTCTCCTTTCTGTTGATATTTAGCAGAGGGTCAAGAACGTGTGTAACCCTGTCCAAGAATTAGAGAAATGAAAGAATCTGAAGAATTTGGAGTTACAGAACAAGACTGCAAAGGCTGAAAGGAGTCTTGCTGTTGACTCCCTTCCCCCACACGTACAGAAAAGAGGCTCAGAGAGAAACAGCTGCCGGTCAGAGTTAATGCAGATCTAGAACCAACACCCCGGTTGGCACCCCTGTTCATGGTTGCCCCCCACCCCCAGCTTCCTTCAGCTCATACAGCACCTGGAAAAGAGTTTTAACAACTTAGACCTAGTTCGAGCAGTGTTTGATCATATTTCCCTAGCCGGAAATTGCAAATGGGATAACAATAAAAATACCCGTTAACATTAAGTCTCGTGCCAGGGCTACCAAAATAAGCTATATTCCACTGGCCGTCACCATCATTTGCCATGCGTTACCATTGTTCGTACTTTCCAACCCTTCTGAGAATCCTTGGAGATGTCTCAGGTGTGCTCATGGACAAGTTGGTGCCTTTGCCGAGTTTTTCCCTGCTGTTCACACCCCTTCGGTGATACTGGATGCTGAAGTAGTCGTGGAGGCTTGGCTGCCTATAAGCTTTACGGAGGCTCTTCGTCACCACCCTGAGGGCTCTGCCCTGAAAAGCTGATGAGCTGGACACCCCACCATCACAGGTTCAGCCAAGGCTCTGGAGCCTTCCGTGAGCCAAAGCCTCACTGTGTTTCAGGTAGATAGTGGAGGACCCCAGGAGCGCCTGTCCAAACTAAAAATCTCCTCACAAAGCTCCACCCTCAGGGAGACACGGTTGTGCAGCTTTGGGACTCCAGGAGACCTTGACTTTCTGAGCCAGGGGCAGACAATGGGTCTTCCCCCTTTCAGGTCTATCTGTGTGCTCCCTCTCTTTTTCAGTTGGTTAAGCATTTGTTGGCTACCAACTGGGTTTCTCAGTTTAGTATCATCAGCCTGATTTGGAGGGAATTCCTTGAAGAATTTGGCATCCCTAGAACCAGAGGGTCAGTTTTGGGTGGTTTCGTGATTGCCTTTGTGATTTCTAAATATGTTAGTGAGAATTGACAGATGCTGAATAAAGGGAGTGTTTACCAGGTTGGTTTTTTTTTCAACTTTTTATTTTATTTATTTTTTTTAACATTTTTATTTATTTTTGAGACAGAGAGAGACAGAGCATGATTGGGGGAGGGTCAAAGAGAGAGGGAGACACAGAATCCGAAACAGGCTCCAGGCTCTGAGCGTCAGCACAGAGCCCAATGCGGGGCTTGAACTCACGGACTGCGAGATCATGACCTGAGCTGAAGTCGGACGCTTAACCGACTGAGCCACCCAGGCGCCCCTCAACTTTTTATTTGAATGAAGTTTAGAATTACAGAAAAGCTTCAAAGAGCAGTATAAAGTCCACTTATGTTCCTCACCCAGCTTCCGCCAATACTAACATCTTATGTAGCCACTGCACGGTGACCAAAACACATTAACCGAGGTTAATTTCCCTTGGTTTGTACTGCTAACTAAACTACACCTTATTGGAATTTAACAAGTTTTGCGGGTTTTTTGTTGTTGTTCTTGTTTTGTTTGTTTGTTGTTGTTTTTTGTTTGTTTGCTTGTTTGTATGTTTTACTAATGCACTTTTCTCTTCTAGAATTGTATCTAGGGTCTCATATTTCTTTGAGTTTCTCTCCCTTGGTCTCCTCCGTTTGCCAGCGTTCCTCAGTGTTTCCTTGTCCTTTGCGATCAAGACACTTTCAAAGAGTACTGGTTACTTGCTTTGTCCCCACATCTGTGTCTCTCTGATGTGTTCTTGTGTTATAATGAGATTATAGGTTTTGGAGCAAGAACGAGGTTGTCTTTTTCTCAGTACATCATATCAAAGGAGTTCATGATACTGAATTTTCTTGTGGCTGGTGGTAACCTTAATGACTTGGTTGACGTAGTATCTGCCAGTTTCTTCACGAAGTTATAATCTTTCCCCTTGAAATGAATACACACCCCGGCAGAGACACTTTACAGTGATCCAAACATCCTTTCCTTCCCGTCAAACTTTTATCCATCAATTTTAGCTCCACTATTTGACCTTCTCTATGGTACTTGCTGTGGCACTTGCCTAATGGTGATTTGCTCTTTCTCTCTCTCTCCATTTATTATTTAGAATTATTTCCTAAGGAAGAGTTTGTTTAATTCTATAACTTTATCCATAGGGATTTATGGATATTCATGTTTTAGTCTGTGGGTTACAATCCAATGCTATCATTATTTATATTGTTGTTTGGGTTGCCTCCTGCATCAGAAGCAATTTTTACTGGAAATTTGCATTAATATCATTCATTCCCTTTTAATTGTAGAGTGCATGTCTCTATAGTATAAAAACCACCCGAGGGGCTTGTTAAAATATAATCCTTGTCCCCAACCGTGATGTTCCGATTTAAGGACTAGTGTTTGGACCCGGTAATCTGCATTTTAACAAAATCCTTGAAGGGTTGTTAAACTAGTGGGCCTTAGGACCCATGTGAGGAGCATTGCCTCTAAGACAATGTTTCAAAGTATATTATCCTGATTTTGTATCCATATATCTTTATGTATTTCTATCTCTGTGTCTATCCATCTGCCTACCTACCTTATGCGTGCACACACACACACACACACACACGTGCACATGCATGATTTGTTATTAGATATTCTGTTTTAGAAGCTGCCTTCTTTTCATCAGTAATTCCATGAAACTCTTTGCATGATAATGAACATGCTTCTGCAGTTCCATTTGCAATGGCTATTATATTTTATGTATCATAGCTTGTTAGATTCGTTTATTGTTAAAAATAATACTGTCCATCTAGGTCTCAAATATAACTGATCATTTCTTTAGAATAAATTTGTTGAAAAATGTTGACTCAAAAGCTGTTCAAAAAGTTAGGTCTTTAGAAATATATTAACAGTTTTGCCCCTACTTACAGTATGTGATGGTGTTTCTCCCCCATCCACACTTTAACCGGTACTTAATCATGATCTTTTTATAAAATTGGTAGCCAAAAAAAGGTATCTAATTATTATTTAGATCCTTTATTTTTAGGAAGTTAACCCTCTTAATAGTTTTATTGGTCATTTGTATTTCTTCCCATGGAATGCAAAGTTGAAACTATACTTCTTGATCAAAGAAACTAAGGGAATATACAGTTTTCAGGAAGATTGAGTTTGTGACAAAATGAAAGATTGTTCCACTGAGAGGTGGAAAAGACGTTTTCTATCTACTTAGCTACTGAAAAAAAAAAAAGCCCGTACGAAAGATGCATCCTGTGTGTACATCCAACATAGCATTTTCCACACAGCTTTGTCTATTTGTCTGTCTCCCAAGTTATGAATGATCCGTCTCTTAAGGGCAGAACTTTATCTTGCTTGATTTGTACCCCACCCCTCCAATGTCTATCTAGTGGGGTCTTTGGTATCTAATTGCATTCTTGGGAATGTTAGCCTCAAGAGTAAAAGAATATCCCAGTGATAGTCAAACATCTAGTATCATCCCTGCACTGAGAAGAGAGTATCATTCACCCCTTCCAACTCAATATTGGAAGCAATAGTATCTTAATTTCTATTAAAAATTGTCACTTATCTGGCTGCTGAGGCTAATTGTTTACTATTTCAAAAAAGATGTTCTGTTTTAAATTAGTTAAAAGTAAATAGGCTTTTAAAGCTAAAGGAAAATTTCTAAAAACTTAGAGTAAATTGGTTATTGCTATGGCCAATAAAATTTAGTTATAAGATTTCTGGGAACCGAGAAAAAAGGTAACCATGTTGAGTTGTATAATTTTTATTGCTTCTATGAAGAAACCTAATGGGGAGAAACTAGGGAAAAACACGTTTCATCACCAAGATTTTTACGTAGATGAAACCTCAGTTAACATCATGGATAGTGTCTTATACTAAAGTTTTCTAAGGGAAAGAAAACACAAACATAAGCACACACACACACGCACACACACACATTCTGTGTATAGATATAAACTTGTTTTTTGAGGGCAAAATGGTATAGCCAAATTCAATAAGCACATTTTATTAGAATATATCCAGTTGTATTGCTTTCGGAATCTAACATTTATATAGAAACAAAGCTCAGAATACCCAGATTCATGACACAGAAGGGACCTGGTACACAGGTTATCTTGTAAGGGTATTAACTTAGAGTCTAACAGGTACATAGACAGGCTTAGAGATACTTGTTTGCTCCTGAAGTTCTTTACAATACCTAGATATTTTCTGGGAAGAAGGGCCATATCTGCTTCATATTTTCAAAGGGGTCATTGATCCCTGCTTAATCAGAGTGACGGATATTCCCTAAACAACCTTTGTTTGATTTGAATGTTATGCTTTCTGGAGAATTTTTGAATGCTCATTCCCTAATCTGAGAATCAGGAGGAAGCATCATGGGATTTTTCTGGGAACAGCAGGGGAGGGAGTGAAATCAGCTTTGTGCTCTGGGCGCGCATAACCAAGAGGGCTGGTGCCACAAGGCAGCTGATGGATGGCCAGCTCCCACTTCTCAGGTGGGTCCCTGCTTATTGAATAACTCCAGGCCATAAATCGCAATTGCTTCCCTCCTTTTCTAATTTCAAAATCTCTCATTAAAAATTTACAGTGGGCAGTCATCCAGCCATTTATGACTATGTCTAGACAACTGAAAAACAGCAGACAGTGGCAGGGTCGATTTGGGGTTTTCGCTTGTCTTGGTGACCAGTTCAGATCAGGGCAGAGTTGATCAGATCAATTAAGTGCAAATCAGATGTTAATGCCACTAGAGAAATTGACCCAGAGAGAGAAACTAATCATTCCCTCTGGGGATGGCTGGGGCCACAGATGAACATCCATTCTTCTGTTTTTAAGCATGTGTCTATAGCATCACTGTATGAGTCAGCTTAGGCTGCCATAACAGAATACCACAGATAGGGCAGATTAAACAACAGAGATGTATTTGCTCACAGCTCTGGGGGCTAAAAGTCCAAGATCAAGACGCTGTAAGGGTTAGTTTCCAGTGAGAACTCTTTTCTTGGGTTGCAGACAGCTCCCTTCTCCCTATATCTTTACGTTGTCTCTCCTCCATGTATGTTTAGAGCTTTCTAGTATCTCTTCCTCTTTTAACAATGATATGGATCCTATTGGATTAGGAGCCCAATCTTATAACTTCATTTAACCTTAATTACCTCCCTAAAGGCCCCATCTCCAACTAGTCACACTCGAACTTGGGGCTTCGATCTATGAAGCTGGTGGGGGGGGCACCCAATTTAGTTTATAACAATGACTGGCTAAATAAGACAGGGGCTGCTAAAGCTTCTTGTGAAAGTCAAGTGACACTCCATTGCTTTTAGACCGGGAGGGATTATCAGTTAGCATGCATAGGTTTTTCAGAAACCATCTATGCTTTATTGACATTGCTACCAACAAAACACAGGCAGACAGACAGTCAGAAAACACTCAGGAAACCCAAAGGGAAAGATTGGCCAATGATGAGTCTTAACCGTCATTAGAGAATTCCTACCTCCAGAAACAGAGGTCTGGGGTAAATAATGTCTTATCATGTGTATCAGTGGAGTGGGGCTGACGCAATGAAAGTGTATGGTTCAGTGCCCAGATCTTCCAATTCCAGGGTGTGCCTGTGTTTGCTCCTGGGGTAGTGGGCTATGTGTAATTCTTAACGAGGTGGCAAATTGGAGAATTGTGGAAGCAGAAGACATGCTCAACCTGTGTGGAAAGATCACAGGATCCTTGAGTTTTAGAAACGGTAGCCTTACAAAATTGAGGAAAACTAATAGCTCCCCGTGTTTGTTCGGAGTATCACGGTTCAGGAGGGACTTCTACACACTTACTGCCTGGCTGAGGCTGACACCGGCTGTGAACACCTGGACAGAGCTAGGCTGGCCAAATTCTTTCTGCCGTGGATCTAGAATTGCAACTGAAAGGTATCAGTTCATTTTTGCTGGTGTTTGGAACTAAGGGTATATTAAACCCAGGCGCTATGAGATAAGTGTATCCAAACGGACCCAGTGAAAGCTGTTTGGCAGAGAGAGAGGAGAGGGAGTAGATATGCAGAGAGTAGCAGGCAAGGCTCATGGAGAAGGAGAGAGAGTGCACACATGAGCTAGAGAGATGGGAGATAGGGAGGCAGAGAATGAGAGGGCAAGGACTCAGTTCCTCCCAGACACAGGCTAATTCTGATTGCCATGACCACCTCTGTGGGTGGGTTGGTGGACTGAGTTTAGGGCGAGTTCAAGGGCGACCCTGGTGAGCTTTGGAAACTCCCAAAGGTTTTGCTGATTTTACAGTTCAGACTCTGGTCTAATACTTCTGTCACTAAACAATACTGCCTTCTGGAACACCTACAGAGCTACGAACCCTGTAGTTTAATGATTTTTGTTTTTTGCTTTTTGCTGGTTGGTTTTTGTTTTTTTTTTTTTGTTTTGTTTTTTTGAGAGAGAGAGAGACAGAGAGAGAGAGGGAGAAATAAGGGAGGGGCAGAGAGAGGGGGAGACAGAGGATTCAAAGCAGGCTCTGTACACTGAGAATGGAAAGCTTGATGCACGGCTCAATGCAAAGTTTGAACTCATGAACCATGAAATCATGACCTGAGCAGAAGTCACTTAATTGACTGAGCCACCCAGGCGCCCCTGAACCCTGGGTGCTTAGTTTAATCCTGAAGGTAGATTTCAGCACAAAGAACATTAATCCATGCAATGAAACCCTTTTAAAATGACTCAAGACATATATATATCCCAGAAATATTTTTAAGTGTCTTTATTGTTCCTCTCTGACCGACTCTTTGCATACACCACAGTATTTCCATGTATCTTGCTCCAATGACTCGCTTCCAGTAAAACCTCTTTTGCTTTCATCTAAGCCTCCTGAGATATCTATATTTATTTATTTTTAGTTACAGTTCAAGAACTTTCTAGAAGAATGAAGAAGGAAAAGAGAATGAGAGAATCAAAAGAAAACTCTATTGTCATGCAGAGGGAAAGCAAAGGCTGCAAATACTCCACTTTTACTATATGCATCCCTGTAGACCTATAATGGCATATAAAAAGACCATAAAATCTTAGAATTTGGGATCCAAGAAGGACTTTTGAAATTATTAAATCTAGACAACAGCTCTGCAAATGACTCTTGGTCCCAGATTTCAGAAGCACTTTTATAAAGATTACCTTTAAATAATGGCAACCTGATAAAATGCATATATTAGAAGGGAAGATTACTGAACTTCTCATATAATCGTCAAGGCTAGAACCGGAAGGAACTTAGTAATAATTTCTTTAGCCTCCTTACACTGCTGGTTAAGTGCATTGGAAGTTAAGAGAGGGGCGCCTGGGTGGCTCAGTCAGTTGTTTCTGACTCTTGATTTCGGCTCAGGTCATGATCTCATGGTTTATGAGATCAGCCCCCCGTTAGGCTCTGTGCTGACAGCATGGCGGCTGCTTGGGATTCTTTCTCTCCTCTCTCTGCCCCTCCCCTGCTCACACTCTCTCTCAAAATGAATAAATAGACATTTAAAAAAGAAGAAAGTTAAGAGAATCAAGTGATTTACCCAAGGTCTTAGATCCAATAGCACTGGAGTTAAAATTTCAACTTGCTTCTCAGAGTGCTTTGACCAATGTCTTTATCCCCTTAGACCATTGGCTTCTAAACACTTTGTTATTTTAATTAAAAAAAATGGAATTATTATTTAAATAAATTGATATAAGCAACCCTAATTGGTAATACCAATAATCTTTTCAGTGAAGCTGTGTTTGACCGTCCTTCCCCCAACACACACATGTACATCGTCATATCTGTCTATCCGCATTCTACATCTTATGGCCCTAGGAGGATACGAGAAACCTTGAGGACTCTACAAAGCAGAGTTTGGAAACCCCTGCAATGCACCACACCAAGACACTCCTCATCTCCACAACGTATGGTTTGACGTTAGAAAGAGAATGTGTCAAAGGGAAAATGCATTTGCTCCAAAAGACGGCTATAATTTACATGTTTCTACAAAACAGCATGAAGGAGCAGGGAAGCAAAAATGGATGAGAAGGGAAAGGGGATAAAAAGGAATTTGAGATCTGGCCTAGGTGACTTGTTAAAAAACCATTATTTATTTCTCTTCTGAAGGGGCAGAGATGTACGGGCTTGGTCAGTCTGTTAGACTGGGGATCCATCACTAATCAATAGATGTTTGGACAATAAAACTGGTTGTCGTTGCTCCCCAACCTACATGTCTGGCACGAACCATTTTACTAATTCCCAAGGTGCCTGCTAATCTTCCAGACATCTCTGCGTGGCAGGCGATCTGCTGACTTCATTAAGAAATGAAAATATCTTCTTTGCATGCACAGGTTTGCTCTCAGAAAGGCACACCAGCAACCCTGCAAAGGAATTTCCTGGATGTTCTAAATAATGAAAGAACATAGACTGGGGTAATGAGGACTAGGATGAGGATTAACTGAGGGAATTTTACAATCTAATACCAATAAGAGGCAAATTTTAAGGAATGGAGTACAAATGAAGAATAAGGAGGTGACATTTCTTTTATGATTAGTTAGTGGAAGAATTCCAAAGCTGGCTTCCCTTTATTCGTCTCCATCTGTCAAGTATTCCACCCAAGGCTTATTCTAATAAGGTTCTTAAAACTACTTTGAATTTGAAATGTCAGTAGGAGAGGAAATGGAGATTTTTCTAAAATTAAGTTTTCGTATTTGTTCTTGTATACTGAAAACAACCCAGAGCCTAAATGTTTTTTTAAAAAAATAATAAAAAAACGAAATGTCTTAAAGTGCATATTTTCTGGGAATAAGAATGTGATCTTTCTGACTGAATTAATATAAAAGAAGGACCCAGATGTAAATATTTTAAAATGTAACTAACAAAGGCTAAAGAGGCACAAATTAAAAAAAGGAAAAAGTTCGCATTTAAACCTGGAAGGAAATGACCCTCATGACAGTCTAAAAATATGTAGGACATATTTTAATGAGGCATTCATACTTAAGATTTTAAGATTTTAAGGACTCTAGTAGAAAGTGGCTTACCTGAGGCTCAGACAAAAAAAAAAAAAAAAGAAAAAAATCCTGCTCAATAACTCTGGTTCTAATGTGCTCTCATTTTATCTACTTTAAAATATTCTTACAAAGAGAAGAAAGCTATCATTGTACTAATCTTGCCCGTCTCTTAGAGCTCCTAAGTACTCTGGTTATAGACTCCATAGAAATTCTTGAACAAATAGAATTCCGTGTAAGAAAATTCAGAAGCAAAGGATCAAATCATATTATGATCATGAAAGGTATAATTAAAATTAATACACTGTATCGAAGTCACCCCCCAAAGAACTTTTATTTCAGTATCTACTTTTATAATTTCAAATAATTGCAAACCGAAGTCATGAATGTATTCGTGTCCAAATTCAATTGGCATGAGTCTAAATGTAGAATGAACATGAGAAGAGTTTGCAAATAAACAGTGTGATTATCTTCACTCCATCATGGATAATTTTCTTTCAGGTTAGTTAGGACAGCTAATTGTGTGCCTAAGCAGGAGAATTAAGGGTAAGAATAATATTGCTATTACATCTTAATGGGATGAGCCGACAACAGTTTACATGTACCATCAGCATTTTTATTTTGCAAAGGAGAGGAAAGTGTTCAGGAAATGTTTCAAAGTCAGTGTGCCGTGATGAAATAAACTTTGGAAGTGGAGATAAAACCCAATTTGGAGTCCCATATCTGTCATTTATTAAGTGTGTGACCCAGGGCAACTCGATCACTTGGGGCTCAATTTTCTCATCTGTTAAATGAGGAGACTGTACCAGAGAATTTCTCAAAGACCCATCAGAGCCAATGTATTTATGACGACAACTGTAAATGCTAATCAGATATATTTTATTCGTTTATTTAAAATAATTTTAATGTTTACTTACTTTCGACAGAGAAAGAGAGAGAGACAGAGGCGCAAGTAGGGGAGGGCAGAGAGAGCGAGACACAGGATCCTAAGCAGGCTCCAGGCTCCGAGCTGTCAGCACAGAGCCCAACCCGGGGCTCAAGCTCACAGACCATGCGACCATGACCTGAGCTGAAGTCAGACGCTTAACCGACTGAGCCACCCAGCTGCCCCAATAAAATATATTTTAAAATCAAGAGCATAAAATGAAAATTATCTAGTAGTGAACAACTCAACAAGGTGTTCATATATAATTAATAAATAGAGGGGAAAATCTGACTTAATTCCCATATTTGAGAAATTTAAAGAGGAGATACGTAACAAACCTGGAGCATCAACAAAAATTATATGAAAACTGTAATTAAAAAAAAACAAACAAACTTCTTTTTGTCTTAGCATAATCGCATTCTGTATTATATATAATTTCTACTAGAAAAAATTACAAGGATTTTAACTTTTATTATTCGGAGAGTTTTAGAAAAGAAAGTATTGTTCATTCTTTTGATTTAAACTTTTCATGTAGTTATGTAAGTTGTTGCATAACTGATATGTTACATTTTTAGATATTTGATAAAACACTGAATATTAATTTTTACAGTTTTCCTCTTTTGCCTTGGAGTCAAAAAATAAATTTTTTAAATACTTATTTATTTATTTATTTATTTATTTATTTATTTGAGAGACAGAGCACGAGCAAGGAAGGGGCAGAGAGATCTGGAGACAGAATCTGAGGCAAGCTCCAGGCTCTGAGCTGTCAGCACGGAGCCCGATGCAGGGCTTGAACTCGCAGTCTTCGAGACCATGACCTGAGCTGAAGTCGGACGCCCAGACAACTGAGCTAACCAGGCACCCCAGGAAATACATTTTTCTTGTCTCCAACATTTTTTATATCTTGAATGTTTTCTAGGTACTAGGCAGTGGGTTTATTCTACCTAAAGGGTGAAAACAGCCCCGTAAGATTTCCCCAACTAATATTTCTTGAATGAGTCAATTCTAGCCCTGTATATCCTTCAATATTTAGTGTCAGTGTGGTCACTGTTCCCCTCTATCCCCTTCCTTTGGAAGTGAGAGTGAATTTCTTAGGACAGACTGTCTAGAAACTTCATTGTCACTCCACTCAAGTAACATAGAAACCTTGGTGTCTTGTCACACCTCGTCCACACACCCTTCCTGCCACAGAGTAGATGCTCACTAAATTTGCCTGGTGCAGCCAACATGGGGAAAAAAGAAGGAGTCTTCTCTTCATTCTCTCCTACCCTCCATCTCAGGGCTGAGTTTGGATGAGATCATCACCACCCTTCTAATCTCCCTTTTCTCCCTCTCTGGAGTGTTTGACTCTGACTCACTCTTCGATCCTGTCCCTGGAGGGCAGGATTCAACTACCAATGAATTTAGGAAATCATCTGTGGTGGGAAGAGAAAGGAGGAAGTTCCCCACAAGCCCCTTCAATCCAACAGCCTCCCTCAGCATAAACCTAGCAGACTCCATCAGTAATGAGGACCCCGAGCCACATAGGGGACAGGGGTGGGGGAAAGAAGTGGAAAATGGGCCAAAATTACTGACCAAGAGAGTAGAGTGGGAATACTCAATGTAGACTTTATGGGGCAAACTCCTTGCAGTCAGATCTGCCTCAACCACTCACCATGTTTGGTAAGGTGCCTTTATGTCCCACTCAACTTTGCTTCTTATCTGAATTGCTTAGTTTCAGTTTGGCTTCTACAGAGTCACTCTTTCCTTTGTTATAACCCTTATCTCATGAATAGAGTTGCCAGATAAAGTGCAGGACGCCCAGATAAACTTGAATTTCAGATATATGACGAAAAAAATTAGTATACATGTGTCCCTAGTTTTCCGCACGTATTTACACGTCTTCTATGTTGATTTGTAAAATCTGGCACCATTGCTAAGGGATCAGTCAGCAGAGCTTGCCCCGTGATTTCATGTTCTGTGCATTCTCCTGGAGGACTTTATGGTGCTCTCACTACTAACTCAATCCCTTGGTCTCCGGGTCCAAGTATTTGCTAGAGGTGAGCTAGCCTCATGTACTGATGTGGTGGTTTAAAAACAAAAAAAAAAACAAAAAAAAACAAAAAACAAATAAAACTCTCACAAACATGAATCCCAGGCTGGCACAAAACTTGGGTCAATAGACCAATCCGCCCCTTTCTGAGACCAGCTTTATCGAAGCCATGTGAAACTTCAGCTCTTGCCGCTACACCCACAGCAGTGTGCTTCAGAACCAAGCAAAAGTCCAAATGTGACATTTTGCTTTATTTCTATTTTGCGTGTGTTTTCTTCTGAACAGAGCATCCCTGACATAGGTGGAGAACACCGCACTCCCCACTTTCTGAAACACTTTGCCAAAATCTAAGTAGGTGAAAATCCACCTTTTAACGATGCCCTCGGAGAACAAAGCCACCGATGGACCATTGCAAACTGCAAGATATGAGTAGAAAGGAGAAAGGGCAGTGCCCGCTTTTAAACCCCAAAATGGGGGTGCCTTGGAGTTAAGCGTCCGGCTCTTGAGTTCAGCTCAGGTCACGATCTCACAGTTGGTGGAACTGACCCCCACATCGGGGTCTGTGCTGATGGTGCGGACCCTGCTTGCGACTCTCTCTCTCCCTCTCTCTGCCCCTCTCCCGCTCTAGCACATGCGCTCTCTCTCTCTCTCTCTCTAAAAATAAATGAATAAATATTAAAAGAAAAGAAGCTTCAAACTGCTGTGAGCCCACTTCTCAGTTGAAACCTCACACCTTTTTAGGACTTATGTTGGACGTGAGCTTCTCACAAACCACCGGCCTCGTGAGTGGCTGTGTCTCCTTTGGCAGGTCCAGAGCAAACGTGGACAAGATGCGGTCTTAGATTCACTTTTCTTGGGGGGTTTGTTCCAAGTGTGCATAAGTCCCACATTGTATCTGTGTGCCATCCTGGGGATGCCTCTTCTTTCTCAGATATTTCCCCAATGTTAATGGTCACCTCATTCCATAGCAGTTGGCTTCTTGTCTCTACCGCAAGGATAGGGAACCGCAAGGCATAGGGAACCGAGCTGTCAAGCAAGGAGCTAGAAGGAAACGCTCAGATGCCAAATTCTCCATGAGGCTTTCTTTGGTCTCCAACTCTAGATGTACCTATCTTCTCCCTTATTCTGCACTTTCAGTCATTTACTGTATTCTCTTCCTCCCCGACCCCATTTACATATAAAACTGAGTGTACCGTTCTGGAGAGCAAAATTAATTTCATATTGACTTGGGACCTGGGTGTCCCCTGAAGGTGGACTAATAGAGTGCCTTAAATATAAGTCATTCAAAACATTTATTTGTTAAAAGTAAGCTCCTTTTACTTGTCCATTTATTATATATATCAGATTAAAAATGTACCATAATCTTACAATATAATTGTACACGCATGTCACGCACAAATCATATGCAATTATGTAATTATAATACACCTGTTAATTATGATTTATTATTCATCATAATTAATAATACATAATTAATTATTCCATTAATTGTCCCCTCTCTCTGCACTCTGAAACATCTTTATTACGGCGATCACTACTTTTTTGTTCCAATTCCCCGGATGGCCTACCAGTATCAAACAGCCAGCAGCAGCGGAAAGATTTTTCTAGCCCTTAGGCAGCGCTAAATGGGACACCATTAAGATTCTTGCATTTGTTTGTTTCTTTAACATAGGGTGCAGGGGTCCCTTGCCTCAAAAACTGGGTGCTGTAGGGCTGGTCTTCCCAATGAGACTGGGCATTAACTCAGAAAAATACGTGGCTTGAGGTTGATCTAATTTGTTATGGATTATGAAGTTCTTTGAAGAACAATACCTTTTTTGAGGGAAAAAAAATATTTCTCAAAAAGCCAATAGATTATGATAAGTGCAAACTTTTCAAATGTTTTATTATGAAGCATCTGCTTTGAACCCAGGCCAAGTTAGTAATCATTAGACATGGGTGCATTTATGAGTTTTTATTTATGTATTTATTTATTTATTATTATTTTTTTAACGTTTACTTATTTTTGAAACAGAAAGAGACAGAGCATGAGCAGGGGAGGAGAAGAGAGAGAGGGAGACACAGAATCTGAAGCAGGCTCCAGGCTCTGAGCTGTCAGCACAGAGCCCAATGCGGGCCTCGAACTCATCAACCACAAGATCGTGACCTGAGCTGAAGTCGGACACTCAACCGACTGAGCCGTCCAGGCGCCCCTGCATTTATTTTTATTTTTTAAGTTTATTTATTCATTTTGAGAGGGAGAGAGAGAGCATGAGCAGGGGAGGGGCAGAGAGAGAGAGAGAGAGAGAGAATCTCAGTCTTTGTGCTGTCAGCACAGAGCTTAATGCAGGGCTCAAACTCACAAACTCATGCAATTAGGGCCTGAGCAGAAACCAAGAGTGGGACGCTAACCAACTGAGCCACCCAGGTGTCCCAGACATGGGTACATTTAAATGACCATTTGCCTTTGTACCTAATAAAAGTCTATCTCTATCATAGAAACTTCCTACAACTCTGTACTTAAAAAAGCAATGTCCTACCTACCATCCATCACTTCTCTTTGACTATGTCATCCCAAACTCTGCTCAAATCCAACTTCCTCTACGAAAAGTTCTCTTTATGAAGGAAGTTGGAGAGACGCTGCCCATGACCATTCCTAAGAAACTTTATTAAACACTCTTTTTCATGCACTTCACGTCAGTTACCAAGGGTGCCCTCTCTTCCTTCTTCCCTCAGCACTCCGGAACAGAACATGCAGCCAGAGCTGGGGGGTGGGATGGCTCCCTCCATGCAGCTCTTTGATCTTCTGCCCCCTGAAGATCTTCTACAGGGGGCAGTTTGGGGTTGAAAGTAGCAGAAACTGGATCTGCCTATTGTAAGCCAAAAGGGAAATCATTGGGAAAAAGTGAGCTGCCTGACCGGATCACAGGATGGCTCAAAGAACATGCCAGGAAGCATAGGGACAAAGGCAGCAGGGACTATATGACAGCCTGGTTGGGCACCTACTGTTTTCAGACTTTGCATCACGCTGCTTCTAATCCCAACTCCAGGAATAAAACCTGGTATCAGTCTATCTTGGGCCACCAGCCTTCCTACCTCTTTGCCATAAGGAGTCCAGGGCACTCGAACAGTTCCATCAGGCAGTACTCTCCCATCGGGGAGGGATTTCACCCAAATAGAAATAAGGGTGCTATCAACAAAAGACAGGGAAGTGTTTCTTAGGCAAGTGAAAAATCACCTAATAATCACCATACCTTCACGGGTGATAGTGGCAGAGGAACATCTGGAAATCACTTAGCACACCTGTTGCAGTAAAAAGAAGCATGATAAAGGAGAGTCAGAACCACCTGGCTTGCTGTGTAATAGCTGGGCGACCAGTCCTTTCTGAGCCTCCGTGTCTACATCTGCAAAACAGTTTCACCTCACTAGGTTACCATGGGGATTGCGTTAGACGATACGTGAAAAGTGCCTCGCTCTCTATCTAACATCCAATGGGCATTCTGAACACAACTGGTTTTACTTTCTTTGGTCTCTAGTGAGCATCGTTCCCCAGCAGTTCTAAAAATAACTCTGGAGCTTTTCTCTCGTTCCCAGGCGAGTATCCTCTCTTTAGAAAACTCCGTCCACTTGATGGCATTAACAGCCACCACCTCCATTTCTCAGTGAAGAATGCTTTTTGCTCTTTCCCTAGCTCTGCCACTGAAGTATCAATCACATCTTACGTTTTGTCATTGCTGTCTTCATGTTGGTTGTGGATTTCCTTTACATCTTTCCTCATTATTTAACTCGACCCCACCACCCCTACCATATCTGTCACCTTCCCCACCCCATGCCTGCTTTCCTGTGCTCCCCATGTCAGCAAAGAGCACCAGGGTCTATCCAATCGCTCACCGGGATTTTGCCATTTTCTTAGTTATCCGTGATAGCTTTCTCTTAAGATGTCTTGTCTACAGAGTCCCAGAGTCTACCAATCACCGGGTCCTGTGGATTCTGCTTCCCCAACATTTCTTGGTTAATCAACTTCTTTTCACATCTACGACCAGCACCAACGCCCCCCATTGCTTCTTAAATGTACTACTACAGTACTCCAAGGTCTACTCCAATTAGCCTTCAATCTTTTCTCCACGGAACAGCCAGAATTATTTTGCTAAACGCAAAACTGTCCACGTTTTCCCCTTGCTTGGGACCCTTCTGGGTCAGAAAACAAAACAATACAAAACAAACAACCAAAAAAAAAAAAAAAAAAGCCCTGCCATGTTTCTCCTTTACTCACTCATTTACTTCTGACACAGATGTGTGTGTGTGTTTCCCCCACATCAAACAACTCTCTGTGACGCCAGCTGAGTGTTCAATTCCATTCCCAAACTAATCAGGGTTGGCACAGACTCCAAAGGTTAAGGGCTCAGTCCCACGAGACTATCCCCCACTTCAGACACCAATCTCAAGTAATAGGTCCCTTGGTTCACCATAACTTTTATCCAACTTGGCTACAAAATGAAGGTTTCCACAACCCCCTCCTTGGATTGGATCATTGGCTGGAATAGCTCACAGAACTCAGAGAAACATTGGCTTATATTTGCCAGAGTATTATGAAATAAAGGATATGATAATGTATGCAGATAAACAGTCAGTTGAAGAGATTCATAGGGTGAGGGCTGACAGGCTCCCGATCACAGGGGATTCTGTCCCCATGGAGTTGGGGTGTGCCACCCTCTTGGTAAACGGATGTGTTTACCAAACAGAACGTTTTCCAAACCCTCTACTTTGGGGATTTTTACAGAAGTGTCATCACGGAGGCATGATTCATCATTAACTCAATCTGCAGCGCTTCTCCCCTTCCTGAAGGATAGGGATTGGGGCTGAAAGTTCCAAGCTACTAATCGGGGTTCAGTCTTTCTGATGACCAGCCCCCAATAAGAAGCCTGCCAGGAGTCACTTCATTAGAACAAAATATATTCCTATCACCCGGAAAATTCTGAGGGATTTAGGAGCTCAGTATCAGATGCTCCTTTTATTCAGAAAATTACAAAGTTCTCAGGAACTTTATTTCAGAAACCAGGATCAAAGACCACATGTTAGAACAAAAGATTCTCTTAGTGCCCCTACCTACAAGGGTTTTAGGAGCACTGTCTCAGGAACAGGGACAGACATATATTTCTTTTTTTTTTTTTTACCTTTATTTTTTATTTTTTAAAATTTACATCCAAATTAGTTAGCATCTAGTGCAACAATGATTTCAGGAGTAGATTCCTTAGTGCCCCTTACCATTTAGCCCATCCCCCCCACAACCCCTCCCATAACCCTCAGTTTGTTCTCCATATTTATGAGTCTCTTCTGTTTTGTCCCCCTCCCTGTTTTTATATTATTTTTGTTTCCCTTCCCTTATGTTCATCTGTTTTGTCTCTTAAAGTCCTCACAGGAGGGAAGTCATATGAGTTTTGTCTTTCTCTGACTGACTAATTTCACTTAGCATCATACCCTCCAGTTCCATCCACGCAGTTGCAAATGGTAAGATTTCATTCTTTTTGATTGCCGAGTAATACTCCATTGTATATATCTACCACATCTTCTTTATCCGTCCATCCATCGATGGACATTTGGGCTCTTTCCATACTTTGGCTATTGTTGACAGTGGACATATATTTCTTATTATTTCATGCCATCCAGTGGCTTTCCTTCACTCTAAGGATCAAAACTAAGGTCCTTAACATGACCACCCAGGCTCTGCCTGTTCTGGATCCTCTGTACTTTGGTGGCTTCATTTAGTATCTTTTCCTGAATCTCACAGAGTTGCAGCTAGCTGCCTCTCGTTGCCTCAAAAGTACCCCTTCCCACCTATCCCAAATCAGAGACTCCCTGCTCGTAGTTGTTTCTGCTTGAATGTTCATTCCCTAGCTAATTTCAGCTCACCCTTAAGTCCCAGTGCAGATGCTAGTTTCTCAAGAAAGCTCTGCTAAACCATCCTGTTCACAATAGGTTTCGCTGCAAAATGCATTCAAGGAACTGTACCTTTCACTTCAGCAGCTCTCATTCTGATTCTCAGTTTAGAGTAATTTGTGTATTTTTTTTGTCTTGTTTATTGTTTATCACACCTACCAGGCAACACGTTTTATACAGCAGGAGCTAACTCTGTCATGGGTTGCCACTCAGAAATACTTAGCAAATAAGGCCTGGGTGGCTCAGTTGGTTGAACATCTGACTCTTGGTTTCAGCTCAGGGCATGATCTCAGGGTCATAGGATCGAGTCCCACATCGGTCTCTGCCCTGGGCAAGGAGCCTGCTTAAGATTTTCTCTCTTCCTCTCCCTCTGCCCCCCTCCCACTCTCTCTCTCTCTCTCTCTCAAATAAAAGTAAATATTTAGCAAATAAATGACTGATTGATTGTATGAATAAATGATTCCAACTACAAGTGGCAATACACTTGTGAGCATGTGTGAATAAAATAAATATAAATAAGGAAGAATTGTTTTTGCCCAAAAATTGTTCTCTGTATTCATCAGAGGCTTATATGGAACTATGTTTATAAGTAGGGGAGATTATACAAAGTGGATCAAATCTAAAAGGCAAAGATAATTAAAGATAATAGTGGCTACTCTTTGTGGAAGACTTTAAATGTCCTGTGTCCTATCTTGAATCTTGCACATATTCACTTTGTTTAATCCTCATAAAATAAAATAAAATAAAAAAATCTGCATCTCATTATCCCCTTTTAAGGATGAGAGAGAGAGAATTTGTCAAAGTTAGCTCAATCTTTAGAAGTCTCACGGTATTTAAAGGCATATACTGGGGCGCCAGTGTGGCTCAGCCGGGTAAGCATCTGACTTTGGCTCAGGTCGTGATCTCACAGCTTCTGAGTCCAAGCTCCGCGTTGGGCTTTCGGTTGACAGTTCAGAGCCTGGAGCCTGCTTCGGATTCTTGTGTCTCCCTCTCTCTCTGTCCCTCCCCTGCTCATGCTCCGTCTCTCTCTCTCTGTCTCTCAAAAATAAATAAAAGTTACATTTTTAAAAAACTTCTCTTTTTATTACTTGCTAACATTTTCCATTTAACTCTTCGAAAAATCCAAATTTATAAATTTTTGAAGCTCAGGTAGTCAAAAGGTATCATTGTAAGGATTCTAAAATGTACTTGTAGGCTACCTACCATTTATTATAACACATACTTAATTGTCTTTCATCTGAAAATTAAAAAGCATTATTCTTTTAGAGGCAGTATCGTAAATCTAATGTGGCGTGTGTGTGTATTTTTTTCTCCAATCAAATTCACTTTATGGGGTATTTTGTTTTATCCAAATGTGTTTGTTTAGCAGGTCACATTTACCAGGTTTGGGGCACCTGGGTACCTCAGTCGGCTCAGGCCATGACCTCACGGTTTGTGAGTTTGAGTCCCATGTCGGGCTCTGTGCTGACCGCTCAGAGCCAGGAACCTGCTTCAGATTCTCTCTCCATCTCTCTGCCCTTCCCTCTTTCCTGCCCTGTCTCTCCCGCTCAAAAATAAATGATAAGAACATTTAAAAAAAAAAATTCTTTTCGGCCAGCCGCCACTCAGTTCTCATCCTTGTTAACCTATGAGGTCAGGTCACTAAAACCAAAAGTCGCCAGTGAGTTCATGGTGGTGGTTTGAGCTGGGGGAGATGAGAGAAGAGGTATTTTTGTTGCTTAAAAGAAGCCATAAAACACACATTCCCCCCTGGAAATCAAGGCAAGGCAGAACTCCCCCCAACCCCCACAGCTGTCATTTTAGGACCTTCATTTATAGACCTCTGTTTTGGTTGTAAAAACCATATGAAATGTCCAGTGTGCCTCACTTAATATAAGAGGCTTAGTTCCCTAATTCAGGAATTTCTCTATACTTATACTGTCTGTGACCTACATTATAATAGTCACACTCTGTTTACCAGTCACTTGCTGGTGTGGGTGACTATGTAACATAAATCCTTTTTCAACTTTTATTGTGTTTCTTTCTGCAGCTTTGAAATGCCTTTAAAAGGACCCTAGCTTCTAGTATTTATTCTAGTATTTGGATGGAAGTAACAAAGCAAGTTTATTTTCCCTCTCTAAAAACGTCCCCATTTCCTGTCTTTCCAGACCACTCAGAAACCATATTCCCCCAATGGACATCAAAAGGACTCGGCTGAAACCTGGGTTCCTAAGCAAAATTTTGCAAAATGTCCCCGTTCATCCCGGAATTTGGAGACAGGTGTCACCCCATTGTGCACTAAGGGCTGCCTCTCCTTGAAGGAGCCTGAGTGTTCTGCAGCTCCTCGGCTCGTATCATGTCCCTGCCTGATACCCCAGCTCCCTCCCGTCTTCCTGAGGCACTTTGGACTCCTTTTCTCTACCTACTGTGTGAAGCTGCATATGTCTGCCCAACTTTCTCATCAGCAGTTGACCGGGTGGCCTAGAAACGCTGGGGGTCAGATAGCCACATTGAGATGGGTTGACTGCCATGAACAGTGGGGAGCCCTTGGTTTTCCTGCTAATCACCCAAACCTCCATAGATCAGTTAACCCTTCTTCTAGATGCCTCAGGGAAGAGCAGATGGGGAAATAATACCCATAGCAGGCTCCTCTCTCCAGGGATGGGAACGTGGACATTAATAATAGCAGACACCATGAGTTGGATGTCTTACTAGCCACTCCCTGTGCTAAGAACTTCCACCATTTCATTTAGTCCTCTCAACAACCGTGATAGCTAGGCACTGTTATTCCTATTATCCTTCAGTAGTCTTCATTTGTCTTTTTAATTTTTTAACGTTTATTTATTTTTGAAAGACAGAGACAGAGCACGAGCAGGGGAGGGGTAGACAGAGAGGGAGACACAGAATCGGAAGCAGGGTCCAGGCTCCGAGCTGTCAGCACAGAGCCCAACACAGGGTTTGAACTCACAACTATGAGATCACCACCTGAACCGAAGTTGGATGCTCAACCAACTGATCCACCCAGGTGTCCCTCTTCAGTAGTCTTCTAAGTGATTATACATATAGATTCATTTGGTTCTCACAAAAACAACAGGAAGTGTGGGTTAAAATTATTCACGTTTTTGGGGGGCGCCTGGGTGGCTCAGTCGGTTAAGCGTCCAACTTCAGCTCGGGTCATGATCTCGCGGTTTGTGGGTTCGAGCCCTGCATCAGCCGCTGGGCTGACAGCTCAGAGCCTGGAGCCTGCTTCAGATTCTTTGTCTCCCTCTCTCTCTGCCCCTTACCCTCTCGTGCTCTGTCTCACTCAAAAATAAATAAGCATTAAAAAATTTTTAAAAAAATGACATTTTTTATATACGGACAATCTGCCCATCAGAGAGATTTAGTACATTTCTGGGGTCACACAGTGTGTGCCGTCTGATTCAAACTCAACTGGTCTACGTCATAGCCTCCACTCTGGACTACAGCACTAAAGCTCCATAAAGGGGCTTGTTTAAATTGAACTGCTTGGGAGGTGGCAGGTCAAGATCTTCAATCTGTCACTGGTGTGTGTTTTCAATTTTCCCGATGGTTAACGGTTTCTAAGATGGATCCTGGTGATACCTAATTCCTAGTGATGCTCCACATTCTCACGTGATCCCCTTCCCTGAGTGATGAAATGTCACTCCCAAGAATAGGTAAGAAAAGACGGTGAGTGCTAGCCATCTTGCTCTCTTTCTGAGATACACATTATGGACAGAATGTTTGCGTCTTCTCAAAATTCATCAGTTACAATCCTAATCCCCAGCGTGATGGTATTAGAAGGTAGGCCTTCGGGAGGTCATTAAGTTACGAACACAAAGCCTTCGTGAGCGGGACTAGTGCCCTGATAAGTAGAGACCACCACGTGCCCTCTTGCTTTTTTCTGTCATTCAAGAATACAATGAGAAGTTAATCATCTACGACTCAGAAGAGGACACACACCAGTACCTGACCACGCTGGCATATGATCTTGTGCTTCCAGCCTCCAGAGTGATAAATAAATTTGTGTTGTTTAGAGGCCTCCCAGCCTGTCATGCTTTGTAAGAGCAACCCAAACTAAGGTAAGATGATGACAGCCCATACCAACTGGGTGATTATAGTCTTGTAAGAGACCCTGAGCCAGGAACCCCAGTTAAGCTGGGTTTGGATTCCTGACCTGCAAAGTCTAGGAGATAATAAACAGTGTTGTTTTAAGTCACTGCATTTTAGGGCAATTTGTTATGTAGCAAAAGATAACTAATACACATCACCTACGTTTACCCGAATTGATAATTCCTATTAAACTCAAGATTTTATTAAGCAGCCAAAGGGTCTATTGAAAATAATTGAATTTTTATGTTGGAACAGAAACTGCATATTTTTTTTAATTTTTTTTAACCTTTATTTATTTTTGAGACAGAGAGAGACAGAGCATGAACGGGGGAGGGTCAGAGAGAGGGAGACACAGAATCTGAAACAGGCTCCAGGCTCTGAGCGGTCAGCACAGAGCCCGACGCGGGGCTCGAACTCACAGACTGAGAGATCATGACCTGAGCCGAAGTCGGACGCTTAACCGACTGAGCCACCCAGGCGCCCCAGAAACTGCATATTTAATATTTATCATTAACTGGGTACTTACCAAGTTCCAAACACTGCACTAAGTCCTTTCCATAGTTGGTATTAAATACTAATGCTTAATCCTCATTACTTTATGATACCATTTTTAGTTAGTCACAATTCGTCAAATCAGACACTGAATAGTGGTGTCTGATTTTTATTTTCAGTTGTCTCACCAACCACTTGTTTAAGCTCCTCTTAGAGATCTCTTTACTCAGATCTTGCCTGGGTTCTTGGTCTGCCTATATTACTCAAGCTTGCTGAAGATCTTCTTAAGGTGTTCCCAAACTGTTCTGATATTCTGATTTGAAATTTGCATTATTTTGACCTGGACCAACATCACATTAAGAAAATGATCAGTCTTGGGGCTCCGGGATGGCTCAGTCAGTCTAACTTCAGCTCGGGTCATGATCTCACGGTTCATGGGTTTGGGCCTCACATTGGCCTCTGTGCCGACAGCTCAGAGCCCGGAGCCTGCAGCTTGCTTCAGATTCTGTGTCTCCCCCTCTGTCTGATCTTCCCCTGCTCATGCTCTGTCTCTGTCTGTCTCTAAAAAATAAATAAACATTTAAAAAATGTTTAAAAAACTGATCAGGTTTTACTTTTATAAATGCACATTGTACCTTAGATACAGAATCTACAGTTTAGTTTTTGTAGTATTTGGGGCACAAATACCTTCATATCACTTATTATTGGGGGACAAGTTCCTTTTATTGTTTTTATGATGCTGCAAAGTCTTGACTACTCCCATTCTGAATCCTCTGTGCTTTGTTTATGATTAAACAACAGGGTTGGGTGTGTATGAACTTCACCTCTTTAATTAATATGCAAACTAAAACCATATTCCTCCCCCCACATCCCAATAATGGGCATATCCTCATTCAGTATCTAATCTCCCAACACACACACACACACACACACACACACACACACACACACAAATACTCCAGTTACAATAGATCAGGTTGTTCCTGTTTGAGTGCTTGATGCTCAATATAAATCCAAAGTGAATTAGTTAAACTGAGCCTGTTTGTTCCATTAGGTACTTCTTCAAGTTTTTCATAAGTACAGAGAGGCACCTATTTTGAAGAAGGTATATCAATGTCAAGACCCTCATATGTTCAGCTTCCTGAACTCTGCAAGGCTATACAGACTGTGCACTCAGGATTTCAAACCAAGAGCAGAGTTGAATAAACCACATGGCAGATTCATTATTTGGGAAAAATCAGTGTATATTCAACACATATGCATTTCATTTGTCCAATGCAATCTAGAGATAAACCTTCAGTCCCTTTATATTTTATAATAAAAAGGGATCTAAAAATTGATGTTTAGTTTTTTTTTCTCCTTAGATAAACATTTCTAACATAATTGCTGAGCTCCTTAGATTCCATTCCATTTATTTTTTCTGTATGACTTTTATTGAAGTTCTGCTAAGTTCAGGCACCAGGCCATGGAAAAGCATGGAACATTGAGGCATTAACAATTTCTTCAAGAATCTTGTGCCAGATAACCGTTGGTGTGTTTTAACTTTTAAACCCCCTTTCTTCCCCTTAACCCTTGCACTGAAAAACTTGATTTTTGAAAGGAATGATTATTTGTTGGACACAGAAGATGGGAAATCTTTCCTTCCTGGGGTTCTATGGAGGCCTCTTCTCAAAATACTACATGAATGCAAAAATCTTAAAACAAACAAGACACATATCAGTGGAACAGAAGAGAGAGAGCCAGAAAGAAACCTACACATATATGATCAATTAATGTACAACAAAGGAGCTAAGAATACACAGTAATTCAAGCACAGTCTCTCTAATAAATGGTATTGGAAAAATTAAGCCAGTCACATGTAAAACAATAAAACTTGACCATTATCTTACATAATACACAAAAAGTGACTCAAAATGGATTAAAGGCAGGAGTGGAAGACCTGAATCCATAAAACTCCTAGAAGAACACACAGGCGGTAAGTTCCTTGGTGTAGATTTTGTCGATAATTTTTTTTTTTTTAAATATAGCACTGAAAACAAAAGCAACAAAAGTAAAAGGAAATAAACAGGATTACAGTATTAAAAAGTCTCTACATGGTAAAGGAAACCACCAACAGAATGAAAAGGCCATCCACTGAATGGGAGAAAATATTTGCAAGTCACATACATGAAAAGGGGTTAGTATTCAAAATATATAAAGAACCCATTTACCTCAATAGCAAATGAATAAATAAAAATAAAAAAGAACCAATCTGTTTTTTTTTTTTAATGGCAAAAGGTCTGAATAGACACTCCCAAAGAAGACATATAGATGGTCAATAGGTACATAAAGAAAGGTTCTACATCACTAATCATCAGGAAAGTGCAAATAGAAACCTCCATGGGATAACTATAATGAGATACCTCATACCTGTTAGAATGGCTAGTGTCAAAAAAGACGAGAAATAACAAGTGTTGGCAAAGTTATGGAGCAAAGGGAAAGCTGGTGCACTGTTGGTGGGAATGCGAATTGGTGCAGCCACTATGGAAAATACTATGGAGGATTTTCAAAAATTAAAAATAGAACTCCCACGTGATCTGGCAGTTCCAATTCTGAGTATTTATCAAAAACCAAAACCAAAAGCAAAAGACAGCAACAACGAAAACTAACTGAAAAGATAGATGCATCCCATGTTCGCCGCAGCATTATTTACAATAACTGAGCTATGAACACAATCTAAGTATCCATCAGTGGTGAATGGAGAAAGAGATTATGGTGTATATATACATGAATGTATAATGGAATAATGTTACTTAGCTATAAAAATAATGAAATCTTGGGGCGCCTGGGTGGCGCAGTCGGTTAAGCGTCCGACTTCAGCCAGGTCACGATCTCGTGGTCCGTGAGTTCGAGCCCCGCGTCAGGCTCTGGGCTGATGGCTCAGAGCCTGGAGCCTGTTTCCGATTCTGTGTCTCCCTCTCTCTCTGTCCCTACCCCGTTCATGCTCTGTCTCTCTCTGTCCCAAAAATAAATAAATGTTGAAAAAAAATAAAAAAAAAAAAAATAATGAAATCTTGCCGTTCGCAACAACATGGAATTACGCTAGGTGAAATAAATCAAAGAAAGACAACTACCGTATGATCTCGTTTACATTGGAGAATCAATCAATAACTTGGAATCAATCAATTGGAATCAATCATTGGAATCGATCAATAAACCAATTGGTCCATAAAACCTAGCTCACACATGCAGAGAACAGAGGGTTGTTGCCAAAAGTGAGGAGGATGAGGTGCGAGAAGTGGGTAAACTGTTTTTTGGTTTAAATTTTTTTTTGTTTTTTTTTTTTACATGACGGTCAAGGAATAATAGGCTAAATTCTTCTAAGTGTAAACCAGGTCTGACACCCTGAGGCTGTATGTTACACACTTGAATTTGTCTCCAATAAATGTGAATGCTCATGCAGGAAAAACACGGTTTGGGCGTTATTGTTCAAAACTGAGGCCTCACGTGTTTCTGCTCTGGGGTTGTGCTGTAATCTCCAGCAGATTATTGTGAAAAATGAATGGTTTTGGTATTCCAGCGATCAATATGGATTACCAAAATACAAATGGCTGGGCTCCAGGAAGTCAGGCAAATCGTGATGAATAGGTTTGGGGAGTGTGTGGACTTTAGTCCTGATAAGGTTTGGGGGAGGGCAGCTGCGGGGGACAAAGAAGGGTGAAGAATGACTCTCCAGTTTGGGTTGGTGATGGGTGAAGCCAGTCAGAGAGACAGGAAATCCAAACGTCAGTGTTCAGTGAAAAATAGCGCTTTCTCTTCGGCTACGTCGAGTAAGAGGTGCCCGGCAGACCTCCAGTTGGAAATGTCTAGCAGGCAGTTGAATATATTTGTCTGGAGTTGGAACAAGTGGTCAGGATTTGGCGTTTGTGGGGAAGGGAGGGATTTAAAGTAATGAGAGCATGTGAACATTTATGGATCGATCTGCTGCTATTTTTAGGAACAAAGACTTAGAGCTACAAAAGCCGTGTGAAAGAAGAATGCCTTTGGCATCAGTATCTGTTCAAGAGTTTCATGTCCCGAAGCTTAACTATATGTGACTTAATCCTTTGAAAATATTTATTTAGCTTTTACACAAAGGCTCGTTTTACTGCCGTGAGATTATCCGGGCACTGGGGAGCGGTTTGCGCAGGTTCCAGGTGTAGATAATTAAACCTGCACATCCAGTGGGTGTACCCCGCCCCCCACCCCGGGAGTCACCCTTCGGGCCTCTGTTGAAACAATGAGATATTAAAACCTGGCATTATTATACTTACTTTATAAGCTTTTAGAAAAACAAAATAAATAAAATAAAGTAAAATAAAATAAAGTAAAGTAAAATAAAATAAAGTAAAGTAAAATAAAATAAAATAAAATAAAATAAAACCACAACAGGCATATAATAGATTACTTTGGGGATTTTTTTCTCAGTTTACCACACCACCTTTTTTCTTCTTTTTTAGAGTAATTTTTAAGGATACCTATAACAGTTACCTACTGCCATATAAGGCTTTATGTATATGTAATATATAAATATTATATAAATATATATTAATTTATAATTATAAATACATATACCTATAAATAATATATTTATATTATGCGACATAATATATATTAATATATTATATTGTATAGTATACAAATCTACATTGTATATAAATATTATGTGCCTATATATTATATATTTATATATCTATATAAATATATATTATAATATATATTACATTTCTTCATGTATATATGTTTATTTCTTTCTTATGTTTATTTATTTTTGAAAGAGAGAGAGAGAGAGACAGAACGTGAGCGGGGAAAGGGGCAGAGAGAGGGAGACACAGAATCGGAAATAGGCTCCAGGCTGTCAGCTGTCAGCACAAAGCCAATGCAGGACTCGAACTCGCTAATCATGAGATCATGACTCGAGTGGAAGTCCAACACTTAACCGACTGAGCCACCCAGGCGCCCCTGTATGTATATTTCCTTAACTTTATCTTTATATTTCTATATCTTTATCATGTATATATATATACCATAATTTCTATTATATATAACATGTAACTAACAAGTATATAACTAGATATCTATATATATATCTATATAACTATATATATATATATATATATGTGCCACAAAACATCAGTGGTATACAAAAATTAATTCGTGTTCAGATGTCTGGGGAAACCTGAAGGCTGGGTAGGTGGCTGTATGGATCTGGCTGGGCTCCCTCAGATGTACGGGTGTCATTTGGCTGTCAGCTCTGAAAGAGGGTTACTCTGCTCCATGTGTGTGTCCCCTGCCATTCCACAAGCTAACCCTGGCATGTTTTCATGGCAATGTCAGAAGCACAAAAGAGCAAGCCTGAAGACAAGTGCATTTCAAGCTTCTATTGGTATCCTGTCTCTTAATGTCCCTTTGACCAGAGCAAGTCATGTGGTTGACCCTGGTGAAAAAGGGTGGCTCCTGATCTTCTCCTCCATAGTGAGAAAGTACTACAAATTTGCTTGGCACATGGTGTGGGTATAGGCGGAAGGGAGAGAAACTGAGTGAGCCGTGTAATCTATCACAACAGCATACTTCTCAACCATGAGAATGGATCCCTGGAAGCAATAAACTGTCTCTTCTATAGTTTACTCATGGTTAAATTGGGTTAAAGGCAGTCACTACCCAAAGCTAAGAATCTAAGACAGTAGAGATACAAAAATGCCTCTCTATTTGAAGTAAAAATTCATACTCTAGTTCCCTTATATGTCCAAGGTTTTACCATAATTGAAGAATTATTTCCACCATATTGTCCTTAATAAAACCATACAAAGAGAAAACTTTCAATAAATATATAACTAAATACACTCATATTTTTATTTGCTCAATAATGTTTATCATCTTTATTGTGTTATACAGTAAAAAAAGTATATTAAAACATGACTGCCCTCTGCATTCAACATGTTCAAAAAAATGGGAAGTCAGTCACATATAATGCAAGATGATATGTGACCATAATCAGATTTGATCTAAATTCCACAGGATTTCATGACATCAAAGAAAAAAAAAGGAAATACACATATTCATCCCTACTCGGTGGCTCTACATTTTCCATCTCTGGAATCCGGGACAATAATCAAAGTAGACACTTTTATCTCCATTTGGCAACTAAGGACTTGAAGTTCAGAGCCTTTAAGAAACTTGCTAAAAGTTGACTCAAAATGTCCGATCTAGATTGGAACCTAACTCTTGCTAACCTCAGTACTTCTTCTATCAAATAACATTGTCTCCTTCTGATGTGAATCCTTTCTCTATGCTAATATGATAATGCTGCCTGTTGAAATCTCCATCTAAGATTATCATTTTAATCAAAAAAAAAAAAAAAAAAGAAGAAGAAAGCTGTTTGGTACCCTATCAATTTAGTGTTGCTCAACTTTTGGACTGAGATTACATTTTCACCCAGTATTTGTTATGTGAAATATTTTTTCTCTCATCTTTTTTTTTCCTTTTGTATTAGAGAAAATTCTGTCTCAAGTACCAGTCTATATGAAACACTTTTAGCAACATAAACAATATGATGGTTACCTCTTTAATCGTTTGCTGATGAGAGGAAAGTCTTCTAAGCATCCATAATAAATTCTATGTCTCTACCCTGTGAGACTAATTAATTGGTAGTATGGAGCATTTAAGGAAATGAAGCACCATTGGCAAACATCAACCCTTCCACAAAAAGTTTCCAAATGGCTTAGAAATGGGCTTCATGAATTTAGCCAGGCAAGACATATGTTAAAATAATGTGAATATTACTATTACTTGCCTAATAAATGTATAAAGAAGAAACTTGCTTGGATGTATAATTTAGTGTATGAATTATTAACCATGGTCATTAACTCATTGTTAATATAGTTATTAAAAATTAATATCTGATAGCTATTAAAATTTTTGAACATTTAACCCTAAGGCAGGATAGTAAACAGTCATGTAAAATATTTTTGCTTTAAAACAATAAATATCTTCAAATTGAGTGTGGAATACATCAAGTATATTAAAGCAACATATTTAAATAAACTTTGGCAAATACTTTTAGTTCTTTTAGCTGCTAAATTTGTCAATTGTTTTTTGATTTTTCAAGTCTGGACAGAAAGGTACAATTAAAATTCTTAATCATTTTTTATATCTTATGCATAAATAAAGTATAGACACCAGACTTATCCTTTCATTAGGCTTAGAGATAAATTGGTATTTTCTTAAGAGATTTGTAATAACAAGAAATATAAGCCCTTAAATCTGTACTACTACAGACATGGGGAAATAGCTTAAGTTGCAACATCTCAGGCACTTGTAAGAAACAAGTTTTAAGACTTGTGTATTTATATAATATATCCCTTGTGAGTGGGTACAATAAAATTAGCCCAGGGATTGAAGTCAGAAAATCAAACTTTTGCTCATTTACTTCTGATCCTGGCTGCACACTCAAAATATCCGAGACACTTCTAAGACATATCAATTATATGGACCCCTCCCAAGATGCTAAATTAATTGGCGAGGCCTATATTGCTTTGGCAACGCACCCTTAGGAGGTAATTCTAGGTGCCCACTCAGTTTGGGAGCACTAGAATGTCACATTACTTACTGATCCTGAATCTTCATTTGCAAAACAGGATGATATTGATTATGGCCTAGCCAATTTTTCAGGGATTTTAGGAGACTCAGGGAAGATGTATCCGTGTTTTTGTTGTCAGCTTTTGAAGCTAAGCCTTTGAACTCTGTTAAACTTCTGTAATGGACCAGATGGTATTCTATAAAGGACTGTGCTGTGTGTGTGAATGTGTGTGTGTGTGTGTGTGTGTGTGTGTGTGTGTGTGTGTGCGCGCGCGTGTGTGTGTGTGTGTGAGAGAGAGAGACAGAGATAGAGACAAAGACAAAGAAAGACAGGCAGACACAGAGAGAGACAAAGAGACACACAAAGGGATTTATCAATTTGGATGTCATTTCTTTTCTATCGAAACCAAATTTTATTAGTGGATATTTTAAAACCATACTTGATAGATTTAACATATAATTCCTGCCTTTCCAGTTACTACAGGTGAGCTAATTTTATCTCTAGATGAGCTCCTAGTTTTATAAATCTTGCCTCTGTGGGTCTCTGTTTACAAGCTAATTTATATTTCTACTTTCTTTCAAAAATAATATTTATTAGAGAAGTTTTTTTTAAATGATGTATATTAAAGAAGTATTTTTTTCAGAATATAGCAACAATACATGCTAAAAGATATGAAGCTGGAAAATATACAAATGTAGCAAAAGAAAGTAACTGTGATCCAGAGAAAACATACTGTCAACATTTTGATTTGCTCGTCTCTCCATTATTTAGTACTTTTAAAATGATTTGTGTGAGTTCATTCTATTAGAAGATACTATATATACATATATATATATATATATATATATATATATATGGTGTGTGTGTGTGTGTGTGTGTGTGTGTGTGTGAGAGAGAGAGAGAGAGAGAGAGAGAGAGAGTAATGTTTTCTGATTGTGTTACCAGCTTATTTTTTTAATTTCTTTTTTTTTTTTTTCTTTCTTTTTTGGATACACACTGTTTAAAACATTTTTTAAGATTTTATTTTTTATTTTTTATTTTTTATTTTTTTTTGAGAGAGAAAGAGTACAAACAGGGTAGGGGCAGAGAGAGAGGGAAGAGAAAATTCCAAGCAGGCTCCATGCTGTCAGTGCAGAGCCTGACATGGGGCTCAAATTCACAAACCATGAGCTCATGACCTGAGCCAAAATCACAGCTGGATACTCAACCGACTGAGCCACCCAGGCGCCCCTAAAACGTTTTATAATCAAATGAATTGACTTTCTCTATAATTTATTTTATTGTTCTCATGTTTATAAAGTCATCGTTTGATCCAATGTTAGGCAAATATCCATCTCGTTTTCGATTTTGTTTGTGGATTTTTTTAGTTGGCTCATTGATCCACTGTCACTGCAAAGCATGGCTCATATATGACACATACATAATTTCACATAATATAAGCACATAGTTAAATTTCCCTGAAGATAGGATACGTTTATTCTTTTCCTTTTCTTTTAAGCCTTGCAATTAAGTTGAGGAGAAAATGTGGGCTGTTGAGGCACCAGCCCCTACCCCCACACAATTGAAAATCTGCATATAACTCTTGATTCCCCCAAAACGTAACTACTCATAGCTTACTGTTGACCAAAACCTTACTGATAACATAAGCAGTTGATAAACGTGTATTCTGTATGTTCTATGTATTGTATTCTGTATTCTTACAATAAAGTGAAGTAGAGAAAGTGCTATTAAGAAAATCCTAAGGAAGAGAAAATACATTTCCAGTACAGTATTTATTGAAAAAACTGCATATAAGTGGACCCCAGGAGTCCAAACCACGTTGGTTCAAGGGTCAACCGGTGTTTTTTATTTTTGGCAAATCAGACATGTCTTCCATTTATGCTAATGATATAAAGCTTTTTACAAAACTAAATGTATATAAACTTTAAGAAAGTGCACTAATGTAAAACTTAAGTGACGATGAGTCGAGGTGACATAAGCCCAGAATGATTACGGAAAAGGAGGTGGCCTGGATTTCCATCCTGTCAGGGACACTCTCCCCAGGCACTTGCCCCAAGCTCATTACTTTCCCTTGTTGAGCCTTGGGGCCCTCCCTTGGGCAATGCGGACAATAATGGCGAAGCTACCACCTAATTTGGTTGCGAGAATTAAATTCTTTATTTTCTGTAAAGCAATTACAAGAGTGCTCAATAAATATTATTAATTATCATTTCTATTTGGCTACCTGAAACTTGCTTTAACCCACTTGTAGTTTATTTTAGAAAATTTTCAAGGTAATAGCTCTCAAACCAGGGTGTATTTCAGAATCACCTGGAAAGTTAGCAAAAAACCTAAGAGGTCCAGATTCATTGAAAGGAAGCAGGCCCTGGAACCAAGTTCGTTAAGGGATTCCGATGCCTCAGAAGGTTTAAAAACTGAGGCTCCATAGGGAACTACTGACGGATGTGAGAGACTCTCCTAAAATTCTTGGCAAATTAACCCATGTTCCCAGGCTCTTGCCCTCCTTGTCATATATAGTCCAGGGAGAATAAAAAAGAAAACTCAATAAATATTTGTTGAGTGAGTGAATGAATGAATGAGCAAACATATGACAAAATTAGTTAGTACAGAGGATTATCAAATCTGTTTCTCCAATCAGTTTTTAACTTTAAGATCATTCCAATCAGTATCCCAAAGGAACATCCTTAAAACTCGACTGGGTAGTTTTGGAATTTATCTGAAAGAGTAAATAGCCAAAGTAGCCAAGAGAATAATTTAATTTAAAAAGCAAAGTAATGCGAGAAGACTCTTACCATTAGGTAATAAAATATATTATAAAACAACTAGGAGCAGGGTGAGAGTAGGTCCAGAATTATCAGTGTGATTAATAGGAAAGAACAGACGCTCACCTAAATAAAGTCATTTAATACATGATAAATATGGCATTGTGAATTTGTGGGGAAATGAGTTTTTCAAGTAGATGATACTGGCCTTGCAATCCATAAAATATATTTAAAAAGAAAGAAACATGATAAATACTTATATCCTACACCAAGATATAGTCCAGCTATATTAAAATTATATGTGCATCAAAATAAAATCGTAGAACTAAAGGAAAATGGGAATAAATATTTACACAATATCAGAATAGGGGAAGAATTTTCTAAACATAAAAACAATCTAGTCACATAAAAAATGAAAAGAAACGTATGTCCCAAAGACAAATACAACAAACACATACGTACAAAACGAGGAAAAGTAGAAAGACTAGGAAAAAATTATTTATTAGCATCCCTGAAAATCATGCTAATAAAAAGACACCATTTTCAACAACCAAGTAAGCAAATATTAACATTTTGAAAATATTGGCAGTGAGACTGGGAATTAGGACATGTCAGGCACTTGTTTTTCAGGGTGTAAATTTTCATGTTACTTCTGGGGGAAATCGTGGCAAATTTTTTTCCAAATTCTCAAAACCACACAAACTTGTTTACCAGTAATTTCCTTTGTAAGACTGTAGCCTAAGGAATTTTCTAAACTATATAAAGATTTTGATAACAGGATTTGTTTCTCCGAAAAAATAATAAAGAAAAGCAACCAAAATGACCAACAAAAGGAAATTGGCTAAGGGAATTACCGCACATTTTTGAAACGAAACACTGTAAAAAATATATGATCATAAGTTATGCCGGGAGAATATGTATTGTCAAAGGGAAATGTTCACAATCTATGTCTTACCATCTATGCCAGTGAAAACAAACTGTACATTTTATAAAAAAAGAAAATGATCTAATATTCAAGGACATGCACTAAAATCTAAGCAGCGATGGGTTTTGTTTTTGCAATTATTAGCAAATAACAAATCATGTTTGTGTCAATACAGTTAGAAGACCGTAGCTTTTATAATTCATTGACGTCAATCTTCATTCATCCATAGGAGACAGAGACTGGCAAAACTAAACCCACACTACTGGTCTCTTTTAACTTAGTGCAATAAAAGAGACAAAACTAATCTTTAGATCCAGTATAAGGCTTAAAAGGAAACTTTTAGATATGATAGGTAGATCTGCCCTGGAATACGGATAGAGATGATTTATCCATCTTGCAGGCTACAATTCCTGACTTGATAGTATGGTAATTGTAGAATCAAAAGAACTAGCCTTAATTCCTGGCTTGGTTTTGAGCGAATCACGTAATCTCTCAAAGCCTTGACTTCCTCATCTACAAAACAAGGAAAAGACTTGCACTGCCTATAGGACTATAGGAGTGTTGTAAGGATTCAGCAGTCTATGAGATCGTGTGTGTGTGTGTGTGTACGTGTGTGTATTTAAGCATCTAAAATGCAAAGTTAGGGGCCACCTGAGTGGCTCAGCCAGTTAAACGTCCAACTCTTGGTTTCAGCTCAGGTCATGATGTTGTGGTTCATGAGTTTGAGCCCCACATCGGGCTCCATGCTGACAGTGTGGAGCCTTCTTGGGATTCTCTCTCTCCCTCTCTCTCTGCCCCTCCCCTTCTCACTCTCTCTGTCTCTCTCTCTCTCTCTCTCAAAAATAAACTTTAAAAAATAAGAAAAAAATAAATAAAATGCAAAGTTATAAGTCAAAAATAGAACGTTAGCCCTGGAAGGAAACTTAAAGTCATTTAAAACCATCCCCCAATCCAGAGGACACTATTAATCTAAGGAAGGCATACATACACCCTGGTGGGGGGGGGGGTGTCTCAGTTTTAGCACCTATACAGAACTTATCAGCAAACCCAATTCCAAAGGACCCTGACCTGCTATTAGAAACCCTATACCAGTCAACAATTAAAGCATTGTATAAAGATAAATCAAGGAGTCATGTTTCTTCCCAAAGAAGCACACAATGTAAAAGAACTAATAAAACCTAGTGATTTAAATCCCTATAAAATTAATTCATTGTATATGAAGAATTAGCATAAAACATACTGACATTTATAGAATTGTTTCCAAAACGCACGGAAGGAATTCCTTGTTAGAGAAAACAGTGGTTTGGAATTGTTTCCTCATGTGAGCCATAAAAAGTCTTATACTTTGGTCCTTTTATTTAGTTGCTCTAAACCACAATTGAGTTCATGTAAATGGGAGCTTAGCTCTCAAATATTTTTAATCTCTCTGTTCCCACAGTGGAACCAGCTACTGAATTCGAAGGCTTACGATACTTCAGTGATACAATTAGCTCCCCACCAATGAGAATTGGTAGAGAAGGTACAGATTATAAAGACGAGCTATCTTTTAAAAGTCAATCTCTAAGCTGGAAATGTGCACATGAGCTTTCTGTAAAGGTTGCACAAATTTGCAAATGTTTTTAACTAGGTGAACGGGATTGTTCTTGGTTCTACGTCAGTTTAATTGGCAGTTCATTCAGTGGATGCTCTTGTTCTCAAGAGCTTAAAACAAAGGAACCCAATTTTCAATTCTGAAGACAAATAGTAGATATTATTGTCTCTTAACATCTGAGGTGAAGGGACTTACTTTCCTCTTTTCAAGTTGTCCTATAAGATTTTTTTTTTAATTGTGGTAAAATACGATAACCAAAAAGTTACTATTTTAATGATTTCAACATGTACCAAGTTGTACAAACATTCCTGGAACTGCTACCTAATTCCATCACTTTTGTATTACCCTGAAAGTCTCCCAGCCCCTGAAAGTTACCAGTCTGCTTCCTTTCTCTATGGATTTGCCTATTGTGAATAGGAACGATTACTTTTAAAAGCTTTTATTATTTTTTTGATAAAAGTTTATATATTTATTTTGAGTGTGACAGAGAGCATGAGCAGGGGAGGGGCAGAGAGCGAGGGGGGGAGAGAGAATCCCAAGCAGGCTCTGCACTGTCAACACGGAGCCCCACACATGGCTCTATCCCATGAACTTTGAGATCATGACCTGAACCCAAATCAAGAGTTAGATGCGTAACTAACTGAGCCACCCAGGCACCCCCCCCCTTTTTTAATTCAGATATAATTGACATGTAACCTTATATTTGTTTCAGGTGTACAACGTAATGATTTGGTATTTGTATATATTATAAAATGATCGCCTTAAAAAGTCTTGAGTAACATCCATCACCACACGCGGTTACAATTTTTTTCTTGTGACGAGAACGTTTAAGAGCTACTTGCTTAGCAATTTTCAAGTATACAATACGATATTATTAACTGTAAGTCCCTATGCTGTACATTACATCGCCAGGACTTATTTAATTGGAACTATTCTTTCTTTCTTTTTAATGTTTATTTATTTTGGAGAAAGAGAGAGAGACAGAGTGCGAGCAGGGGTGTGTGTGGGGGGCGGGGGGCGGAGAGAGACACAGAATCCGAAGGGGGCTCCAGGCTTCGAGCTGGCAGCACAGAGCCCGACGTGGGGCTGGAATTCGTGAACTGTGAGATCATGACTGGAGTCGGATGCTTAACTGACTGAGCCACTCAGGCGCCCCTGGAACTATTATTTCTAATCTAACTGTACTGGGTAGTATTTGCCCTTCCCGTTCCATTCTTTGCTCTTTTCCATTCGGTTCCGGACCCCCAGAAGCTAAAGTCCATGGACTGCATTAACAGGGCACCCCTGCCCTCTGGCTGCTGGTTGGCTTGGCTCTCAGAAAGCAGTGCAAGAACATTGGAGAATAGGAAAGGCCTTCACTTCCTCGGCTTCTCCCCTTCCTGGTGTGGGCCAGCCTGACAATGGCTGTGTTCCTCCATCGAATAGGCCAAGGCTTCTGTCGGGTGCTCCTCCCCCAGCACATGGCAGATCTGACCACATCCCTGTTCCGTCTCCCCCTTCCCTTTGCAGGTCTCCACCAGGTGGGAGTTGCTTCCTTGGTTTCACCTTCCTTTGGGTGTCTTCGATCGCAGCCCCACTTTCGTGACTTGTTCCTTCATTAAGCTCTCCCCAGTTGAGTAGGCTGTTTCCCTGCGGAATACTGACTGATCTACTAACTTGACTGATACACTGACTCGATTCATCCCGCATTTTCTTAATTATTATTGTTCACCATTGAGGAGCCCCTTAAAGACACAAGGACCTGAGGAACGATTCATTTCTTCGGGGAACGCGGCTAGTAAGGAAAATTGAAGGTGAGGGCAGACAAAACATGAAGAGTTTCAGTATACATTTATTCAAAAATGAAGTCGGAATAGAGTTGCTTTTCATTTCTCTAAGTCACCTGCTCCCCGTTTGCGGAGTATTTCTCATTTAGCCCTTTCTGATTTCACAGCAAATCCTAACCGGGCTCTTTTTCTTTGCATTGAGGATGTATAGTGTTGAGCACACACACACACATATGCAGCTAATGTAGTACAAATGTTACATGCAAATAAATGCATTTATACAGATGTAAATGAGGACAGCTGATCCACAATAAATACGTGTTGAACAAGCGAAAAATGAACCCATTAATTGTGAAATACGAAAAACGCAAGGGAAGAATATTCTCTGACTGTTGTCTCAAAAAGGAAATAGATGTTTTAAAAAAAGAAATTCCCAGAAAAAAAAATTTGTTTTACATACACGCAGCACGTTGGGGCACCCGGGTGGCTGGGTCGGTTAGGCGTCCGACTTCGGCTCAGGTCATGATCTCACGGTTCGTGGGTCCGAGCCCCACATCAGGCTCTGCGCCGACAGCTCAGAGCCTGGAGCCTGCTTCGGATTCTGTGTCTCCCTCTCTCTCTGCCCCTCCCTGGCTCGCTCTCGCTCTTTCTCTGTCTCTCTCTGTCTCTCTCTGCCAAAAATGAATAAACATTTAAAAAAAAAAGAATTCTTTAAAAATAAAGAAGTAAATAAATAAATGCAGCATGTTGTACGTACACTTTGGTCTGATCTGTGCCTGGCCCACATCCTAGAGTATCTTAAATTGCTAGAGACGTTATTAAGGACCCTTCCTTCCTCTTGAAAAGCAGGCTCTTAGAAACTTTGTCTTGAGATGAGGTCAAGTCTTGAGTTTGTAGTTACTGAAATCCCAGAAAGTGTTTCACAGTAGATAGTAGGTAATCCTTTATGTTTTGACTGAATTTTAACTTGAGTAAACTGTTTAGTGGACTTGCTATTTCAGTTGGGAGAGGACTAGGAATCCTGCCAGTTTTAAGAGAATTTAGTCGACTTTGGTATTAGAAAAGCAAAGCAACTTCCATTTCAAGTATAATATTAGTTTGGAAATGTTCTTGTGTTCCTTTTCTTTTCTTTTCTTTTGATCTTCTGAATTTTGAAAAAAAAAAATAAGGATGCCAACTACTTTACGTATTCGCCAATGAATAGAGAAATCTTGTAAGAGAATTTTGTGTAAGGCATAGCACCCTATAATCACCCTATAAAAATAAGAAATATTTACAAATGCCAGGTTTTCAGTGGTGCAATAAATATGGCAGTGACTTAAATAAGTTATTCAGCACAACTTCTAGGAAAATATACATGTAAGGATCTTAACAAGCTTTGTTATTCAAGTCTGAATATGAATATGAGCTTTAAGAACTGATCAAGAGAGAGACCCAACAAAGCAGCAGTGGCTGTCGACTGAGGCCAGTCGTAAATCATCCTCGACTTGGTTTAGACTTGAGACTTGGAGCAAAGCTTTATTATTTCTCAAAGACCTTCCAATTAGTTTATTTTTAAGACAGATTTTGTAAACTCGTATGCCACAAATATTTATAAGTGGCAGCTGTTTATCCTCTCCAGACTGAGAAGGAAAAGGTAAAGGAAAAAAGAGTGACTCCTTGCTCCCGATAGAACGAGAAATTCACCACAAGGTTTGCGGGACAAAGAACATCAGTGGGTTCTGATACTGCCATGTTTCTAAATATAACCTTTACCCTATAAAAACCAACACATTGAAAAGATTAAATGAAAACTAAGTTAATGATGATGTCATTAAGCAGTTCATACTGAGGAACTATCTCAGTAGGTAAAACGAGGCTGTATTAATGACCCAGTGCAGAAATAAAATCAATTCTGAGGACATAAACTTGTTTTAACACCTTGAGAAAGGAGACCTAGCCCTTTTATAATTTGTTTTACGCCCTTAGAAGGTAAGGGTTTATAGCTCTGAGGTCATACCTTTACCAAGAAGTAAGTTTCCTTACGGATATCTAACCTGTGAATTATTTAAGGGTTTGTTTGTTTTAATTTTTTAGGACATTTGAAGTGCTCCTGCCACTCTGTTTCTCTGTTCATATCAAAACACCTCAAAGATGTCGAAGGTCTGAGTGAATTTAAAGCTAGGTTTTGTCCTAATTTTAAGACTAACTTAAAATTATGTTACGGCAAATGCCCTCGTTTAGTAGTGAACTAAGGAAATTATGTGCAGATAGCAGATGAATCCTTCATTAAACCATTGATAGAATTAGAGAAAGGAGTAATATAGCCTGAGATTAAGCAAATATAAGCTCTAGTCCCCAGACACAAGAAGAACAAAGAGTTTTTATCCAGCATACACATGCCAGGAGCACGTTATTTGCACTGTTGGATACTGTCTGTGCGTGTGTGTTTTGATAAACTGCAATGAACCTGCCAGCAAAACAAAATATAACATTGGCCCCATTTCCCAGAAGGGTTCTACAAATACAAACACAAAAAGCACAATGGATTTTTAAATGCTCAGGATAATAAAGTTAATTGATAGCATTTGATGCTTCTGCCTATCAATTACCACCTTTATGTAAATCTCTCTTAAATGCCATTAGAATTTATGTGTCTACAACCGGACTGCCCAGAAGGTTCCATCGTAAAGTAATCCTGAATTTGACTTCCCCTAGCTGAATCCCTCCTGAAGTGAAAAAAAAGGTGACGGAGGAGTATCTCTACTTGATAATAAGAGAGAAGGAAGGAGTGTGAGGGAGGATGGACTCAAGGGGGATAATCAAAGTTAAAGGGGTGTCTGGGGAATTGATTGTTTGTGGTTGCAGAGTAAATGAGAGAAAAGGAGCTAAAGACACAGGTTTATGTGTCAAATACCCTCATGCGATGAACATGACTCTGATTGAAACAAACTAACGAACCTTGCTGTTCTCTGTTGAAACCCAGTAGTCGCTGGGTAATTTTTGTATTTGAACAGATTGTGATTTTTAAACAGAACTCATGGTGATAGTGGTAAGAATCCTGTACCTGAATCACTATGGCCGGATAACAAGGGAAACAAAGTCACAGGTGTTTTTAACCTTCTCTTACTGTATAATCACATCCAGCATTCTCATAAAGATGATAATGAAATCGAAAAGAAAAACCACCATACTTTCTAATTACATACATGCATAGCACTTGATGTCAGTATAGCTTTTTTATCATTTCCCTGACCTAGTGTTAGGTAGTCAAGGCTCCAAGCCAAATTGTTTTGTTTTGTTTTGTTTTGTTTTTAAGTTTATGTATTTATTTAGTTTGAGAGAGAGAATGAGCAGGGGAGGGACAGAAAAAGAGGAGGGTGCAGAAGATCAGAAGCGAGCTCTGTGCTGACAGCAGACCGCCCAGTGCGGGGCTTGAACTCACAAACTGCGACCTCACGACTGGAGCTGAAATCAGAAGCCCATCCCCCTGAGCCACCCACGCGTCTCCCCAAAGCCAATTGTTCCAGTCTTTTCCCTGCTGTCCTTGCCTCATCCTAAAAGCCCAACAGCCCCATCTGATTGTTTCAAAATCACTTCGGGTCAACTTGGGCCGTGTTTTATTCTGACCCAAAGTTCTCGCAAGGTCTTTTCAAACTAAAGAAGCAATAGAATTTTACGTAAAGAATATCGTTTTCGATTTTTCTTGCTTTATTTTAGATTACTTTTAGAATAGCCTTGGGGATGGGCTTCAATTCCATAAACATATGTGTGGGGTCGTTTCTTTATGTGAGATTCTCTGAGAGATGCCTGGATGGAAAAATGGATTTCCTAACCTCCAGCAGTTTAAAAGTCTAGAAAAACAGCAGAAATGTACACACCAACTCCACTTTAAAATGTCCCGAGAGTGGGGAGGAAAGATTGGTCCCATCTAAAATGACCAGAAACATCATTAAAGTAGGTCATAAAAGTCATCTTGGGTTTGAGTCATTAAGTTCGCACTGGCACAGAGGAAAAAGCCCTTGAATCTTTTACGCTCCTTCTTGTGGATGAGCAAGGCCATATTTATCACTAATCCTTAGAAGTGCCCAGGCTGGCTGGCACCCTTCCTACTCTGTTACAAAAGTTGAAGCACATCCGGCTAATTCGGCGACTTAACCAGCCAGCTCTCTGTTTGGCCTCTGAAAATTCTGTTTAGTTGTTCACAGCGAAGGGATTGAGTGAGCACCTCGGAAGGCATTTGCAAGATGACTGGCTGGGATAAGTAATCGCGATTAAGTTGTATCTTCCAAAGGCAGACTTTAACCTTTGTATGGCCTGAAGCGAATAAAAATGGATCCGATTTCAAAATATCCGAAAACTCATCAGAAGGGTGACCTAATTCCCCTTCCGCTATTTGGCCTGGTCTGGCAAAGGTGAAGTTGACAAAAAAAAAAAAAAAAAAAATTGGAGGCGCCCTTAGGGTATACAATCTGTATTGGTTTTCAGAGGGGAGCAAAAGTTCAAGCAAGTGGCACTTGAGACCCGCTGGCGATGTTTTTGTTTTTGTTTTTGTTTTTTATCATTCATTTTCAGTTGAGGATTGTTGACGCTCCTGAGCTATAAGGATACATGCAAGGAAAGGACTGAATCGAAAGGTCTTCAATTGATTCAATTATCGTCAATAAGATTCTTCCTCCTTTAGAAGAGTGACCTTCGCTATTTTCAATACCCACTCAGGACAACTATTTGGAAATTCAATCTGCTGCTCCCTGATTGGCTTCCAGACGTGTCACTGACAACTGTAGCAACTCAGTCATGGTTATAATATCCCGGAGACTTGCTGTTCCACCTGGGGTGGTGAGCTTGCAGCATCTGCACTGCCCAGGAGCTTAGTCGAAATGCAGATCTCAGGGGCGTCCGGGGGTGGGGGTGGGGGTGGGGTGGGGAGGGGGGCTCTGTTGGTGAAGCTGCCTGCTCTTGGTTCCGGCTCAGCTCATTGATCTCACACTTTGTGAGTTCAAGCCTTGCATCGGGCTCTGTGCAGACAGCGTGGAGCCTGCTTGAGATTCTCTCTCTCTGCCCCCTCCCTGCTCTCTCTCTCTCTCTCTCTCTCAAAATAAATAAATACACTTATTAAAAAAGAGAGAGAGAGAGAGAAGAAATGCAGAGCTCAGGCCCCCGCCCAGCCTTCTTGAATCAGAATCTGGGTTTTCCCAGGGCGCCTGGGTGGCTCAGTCGGTTGAGCGACCGGCGTCGGCTCAGCTCATGATCTCACAATCTGTGAGTTCGAGCCCTGCGTCGGGCTCCGTGCTGACAGCTCAGAGCCTGGAGCCTACTTCTGATTCGGTGTCTCCCTCTCTCTCTGCTCCTCCCCCACTCGTGCTCTCTCTGTCTCAAAAATAAACATTAAAAAAAAAATTTTTTAAAAAAAGAATCTGAGTTTTACCAAGATGTCCAGGGGGTTAGTATGCACATTAAACTCTGAGAAGCACTGTGCTAGCATTTGGACTCCAAGGTAAAAATGAAGAAAAGTACTACATCCTGCATAAATTTAAAGCTGGCCTTGGAGAGAAACAGTACCACACGTGGTTAAGGACCCATAGGAGCTTTTGCATCTGTGTTGTTTTGCCTTGGTATTTAAACATGGTGATTTAAGGGGTGCCTGGGTGGCTCAGCTGGTTAAGCGGCCCACTATCGCCCAGGGCATGATCTCATGGCTCCTGAGTTCAAGCCCGGAGTCAGGCTTTGTGCTGACAGCTCAGAGCCTGCTGCAGATTCTGTCTCCCTCTCTCTCTGCCCCTCCCCACTTGTGCTCTGTTTCTCTCTGTCTTTCAAATATAGACAAACATTAAAATAAAAACAAACAAACATGGTGATTTGATCAACAGTCACTTCCATAAGGAAAAGAAGCACCGTTTCTCCTTCCTCCACGGAGTTGTTGATGGCCCCACGTGACTGCTTTTGATAGGCCTGGGGCCTGCAGTTTGTCTCTGAGACAGAGACAAAGAAGAACCGCTTGCCCCTGACACAGACGAGGGAGTACAGCTCAATAACTCAACTGTCACCTGCCAGTTCATCCTTCTTACGCTCAACCTTACAGATTCCACAGATCCTGGCTATCTCACCACCAGGCCCCTTGGGAATACTCGAAGGCCTCAGATGAAAGTTGCTGATAAGGGGCAGCCAGGACAGGGGTGAGTGTCATGGCCCGATGACTTCTGGCAGCTTCTTTCTGCTCACCTTTAAGAGTTCGTCTAATCCATCAATGGTTCCTTTTGAACTGGCTCACAGACGAGTCCCAGGCAATAGTTAGTATTTCTAGATCTCAGTGCTTTCCAATGCTTTGAGCAATGGGCTTGACTTGTGAGCTCATTCGCTATTATTTGAGAGAAATCAAGTTATACACAGATGTGAGTTAGGGAACGAGAAATAATCTTGGCCACAGTCTGTGCTTCCCAAACTGTCATAAGCTCCAGGGAAAGAATGAGATCCTGGGTTCACTTGAAGATACCCAGGGGAACTCAGCCAATGAACCAGATGTTAGGATAGTGTTTATTAAAGGCAGGGTCTAAGCATATGAGTTTGGGTCTTTTATCTTCTATTACACTCATCTTACCAGTGACTATAGCCATGTGTCTTTGTGTGTGACTGGACAGGATGGTATTGAAAGCCTTGTGTTTTGACAGTTGCCATGACCATTCATGTGTAGCCCGTGGGTACCCAGATAAACTGCCTCTTTTGAGGAAACTCCAATCCATCAAAACAAGGATATGGGTAGATCACAAGCAATGAAGTCCCCTGTGTGCAGGTAGTATGTAAATTAGCATTGTTTCGAAGGATTGTGTACATTAAGAGGCCGGAGTCACAGGGTTACTTTCTAGGAGATCTGGAAGCGTGGTATTTTATCTCTCTGGACTTGGTTCCATTATTCTTAAAGTGATGAGTTTCAAATTAGTGTCCCACAGGACACGGTCCCTAGGAAATTAAGTGTTAACACAGTGAAGAGATGTGAGATCTCATGATGTGGAAGGTGAGCCTCCAAGAGGAGACACAGCATGTTGGATCTCCGCAGATCCTTGACCTGGGTTCCCTCTCACTGTGCTAGGTCTATCTACATGCCCTGGAGCACTCTGGGAAATGCTGTTGTGGCTAGTCTCCAGGATGTGTGACAGGGCCGATCGTTTGTGGCTCTGTAATCTTGGAGGCAGCCCATGCTCCTCTTTGACTTCTTTGTTGGTAGGACCATGGAAAAGATCTTCCACAGTATAGAAGTCATTTACATTTGGGGCCATGGCACACAGGGTCTCCCATGACTCTCTAATTGTATATTTAGGCAAAAGCAATGACCTTTTAGTTGAAAGTCAACCTTGAATGTAGGATAGGTTGACACATAAATTGACCTAATAGAAGAAAGCTGCTTTTTCATTACGATTCACTCTGAAATAAAACTCGTATAACATTTATACCTGTGGTTTAAAAGAAAATCATTTAGTGGAAAAGGGAAAAAATGCCTCTCCGTCTATTATCAGACAGTTTCAAGTGTTTCTGGGGCATAGCTTCTAAAAACTCAGTCTTTTATCCCTTTTCTCTAAATAAATAATATGGTTGTGACAACCAATAAGCAGGCCTGTTTTGTTGGGAAAATATTAAAATTAGAAAATTGTGTGCCTGTGGCGTTTGTCCTCAAGCTTCGTAATTGAGTGTTAACACACAGGAACAACGTGTTCGTTCGCGATATAATGAGTTCTGCTAAAATGAATCATTATGGTATAGTATTTTAGATTATCAAGAATTCTGGGATCAAAAGAATTCCAGGTTGGGGCGCCTGGGTGGCGCAGTCGGTTAAGCGTCCGACTTCAGCTCAGGTCACGATCTCGCGGTCCGTGAGTTCGAGCCCCGCGTCGGGCTCTGGGCTGATGGCTCAGAGCCTGGAGCCTGTTTCCGATTCTGTGTCTCCCTCTTTCTCTGCCCCTCCCCCGTTCATGCTCTGTCTCTCTCTGTCCCAAAAATAAAAAATAAAACGTTGAAAAAAAAAAAAGAATTCCAGGTTAAAAAGATAGCAGAGTAAGTTTGGATTTTTTTTTTTTATGGCTTCTCAGAAGTAGGCTAGAATTAAAAAGAAATAATAAATCCCCACTCTGATTTTAACATAAAATGATGCTATTTGCATCTTGGACTGCCATTTGCCCAGGACTCTCAAACTGCAAACCTATTGGAATAGTTTTTTTCCTCCTTTTCAAAACCATCAGTAAACGTCTCTCCTTTTCAAATGACACATCCAGTTCATGTCTACTTTTGGAGAAAACTGCTAAGTTATTTAGCTTCGAAACGAGCTATATTCCAGCCTTCGTAAGGGTGGTTCCTGGAATCAGTCTAATTTTGAGTACGCGTTCCTGGCCACAGCTTATTATTACTAAAGAATACGTGCTGACAGGCAGAGACAAAAAGGTCATGGAGAAGGTCACTTTTAAACAGAAATGTGATTTATATACTATAAAGCACTCTATTATTATTAGATAGGAATGAAAGTTCAGAGAAAGAATATGGGAGTTGAAAAGTCTCTTATTTCTGAAAGTTCAGACAGATTTCAGGAGGAAATTGTGCCGTGAATTTCTATTTCACTGAGAATGAGGCTCCATGGTGAGAGGTGTGGACAAAATTAAAGGCAGATATATGAACCCAGGTAATTTTATCACGTTTTCGGTTAAACTAACTAAAATATTTGATTTTGTCCGGGTGGCAAGCAATTGCATTTATACACACACAAAGTGAATGTTTGCTTAAGTTACTAATTATTCGTTTTGAAACACAAAATCTGTCAAACGTGGCGTTTCATGCAGCTGAGAGTCACTGCCTTTGCAGCAGTCAGCGTTCTGTACATTTTCGGTATTGTTTTATTTTTCTGTTCCTCCGGGGGTGGGAAAGAGAGGAGAGGGGCAGGAGGAGGGAGACGGAGGGGAAGGTGGTGAGAGAGAGAAGCCTTTGCTGTAGTTTTGAGTCAGTGCTAGAATATAATAAATTTTCAAGAGTCAAAACCAGCTTTAGACATATACTAAACACTAAAAAACAAAAGAAGGCTAATAAATTATGATGACATCACAAACCACAAAACGGGCCCTGTTCTTTTTACTAAAGTTAAAGATGTCTTATTGGCACAGGCAAGGTTTTCTTGCCTGGAGCGGTTTCCCAAGTTCTCCAGTCATTTCATCTGCAACCGGTTGACTATGTTTCACGTTGGTGATGAATTATACTCTATTTCCTCAGTCTAATCCTTTTCATTTATTTATATTTTATGGAGGAAACATAAAAGGCTCCTTAGAAAAATCCAACTGTTTTTGATAAACCTTGTCATGTGCAAATAATGGAGCCTTGTCAGGGCCAAGCTTTTCTGGAAATTTATACCTTCTAATAATAATTAAAAGGAAAAAAAAAGAAAATCAGAAACAAATAAGAAATATATTGAATTGGATTCAAAGCATGTTTGTGGCTTTGAATCAGGGGCAATAAAGCATTTTCTATCAAAAAATGCTTAAACGTGGCAGTGTGACTAAACTCCGTGTTCAGCTTGAATTTTGGATTTTGCAAATAGTGAAACCACGACTTCAATTTTTAAGCCGAAAGAAGAAAGAAAACATTTAGTTCTTAGTGAAGCATTATATTAATAGCCTGGATCAGAGACAACAAGAAGGAGCTGGACAGTAGAATAGACTATAGCCTGATAGGTTGTAAAGAATCCTCAACAAGAGGTTTTTAGTTCTTTCTCTCTTTTTTTTAAAGTTTATTTATTTATTTTGAGAGAGAGACAGCCCAAGTGGAGGAGGGGCAGAAAGAGAAGGAGAGAGAGGATCCCAAGCAGGCTCCGCACTGTGAGCACAGAGCCCAATGCGGGGCTCGAACTCATGAGCCGTGGGATCATGACCCGAGCTGAGATCAAGACTCAGACGCTTAACCGTCTGAGCCACCCAGGTGCCCCTTTAGTTATTTCTAAAGAAGTAAAATTTATACAGAGACGTATATTTTCGCTATTCATGGAACACGGATACCTGAGTTTTTATTTTCTAAGCATTTTCTTCCAGTGGAAGAACCACCATGGCATCCCAGTAAATAGGTTTTTTTATTATTATTGGTTACAATAATTAGTAATGTCTACAAATTAAATATTCAAAGAAACAAATGACCAAGTCTATGTTGATTTCTTTTACTTCCTTGGGGATTTCTATTAAATCAGTAGAACCTCTTTGGCTAATTACACAAATCCTGTTTAATAGATTTCATTTGCTTTGAATCCTAATGGAATATATTCCCTATTCTTATCCCCAACAATAGTGTAGAGTTTCTGTTTATGATAGTAGTTCTCAATACAGGCTGTTTATTAGAATATTCAAGGGAATCTCTAAACATTCTGATGCCTGCTCACCTCACGCCTGCTGAAACCCACTTTCGGGGGGGGTGGTGTGATCCTAGGCATCTGTGTGTTTAGAAATTCCTCAGGTGATTCTAGTGCACAGTAAGGTGGAGCCCCACTGATCTGGGGGATTTTATCAGAATCTTGTTAGAGTAAAAATTACCATGGGATCAAGAAACTTATGCTTACTTAAATGGCCAGAATTCTATCCACGTTTCACCCTCGTGGGTGTTGGAGGCAGGATAGGGGTTGGAAATTCCTAGAGTTCTGAGTTTGAATCTAGGCTCTGCTGTTTTCTTAAAATATGACCTTGATCTTCCCTATAAAAGAGACTATACTATGGGCATTAAGGAGGGAGCTTGTGATGAGCACTGGGTGTTGTGGGTAAGTGAAGAATCATTGAATTCTTCTCCTGAAACCAAAACAATATTGCACTGCATGTGAACTAACATTTAAATTAAAGAAAAAAAAAAGATGACCAGGCGGCTGGGTGGCTCAGTCGGTCGAGCCTCCGACTTCGGCTCAGGTCATGATCTCCCAGTCCCTGAGTTTGGGCCCCGCGTCGGGCTCTGTGCTGACAGCTCGGAGCCTGGAGCCTGCTTCGGATTCCGTGTCTCCCTCTCTCTCTCTCTGCCCCTCCCCTGCTCATGCTCTGTCTCTTTCTGTCTGAAAAATAAATAAAAACATTAAAAAAAAAAAGATTATGAACACTAACTTTTTTAGAGTCCCATGGATAAAATGAAATAAGACAGGTTAAGGTTGCCAAGGATGCTGGAGATGGGTCCAGACTGTACTTCAACTACACATGGATTTGTCAGGCGGGCATCTAGTTCGCGTGGGCAAGGAAGGACATCGTCTGCCTTTTTTGTTGAAATGGCCTTTGGGGACAAACAAAACAGTCAATGGAGGGATTTCTCTGTGTCGGAAGAACAACATGATCATTTAATTACTGAAAAAGGAGAGCACCTCGAAGACACTCCCTGTATATCACAAAAGGCAAGCACGGCTTCAAGACCCGTCAGCCACTTGGAAGACGCTTCCGTACGGAAATCACGATGGTTACAGTGGTGAATACATGTTAAGCATTTCCCTCCCCACCCCAGGTCTCCCTCCTTCGCCAGGAAAGGAGACAGGTTATAACAAGGATTGCTGTACTTCAGTGGGGGTTAGAGGAGAGAGACTCTGTATTCACCGCTATTAGTGGGACGCCCTCACAATCACTGGCTGGCGTGTTCTACCCCGGGTCACTCATGTCAAGCAACTCGCAGAGGGCGGCCATCCATAGATATCCCACACAAGTTACTCCCCTTCCCTTCCCTACCCCGCCCCCATTTTTCCCTTCATTCCCTCATCTTCGTACATCAGTGCCGGGAATCCTCATCTCTGGAAGTTTTCTTTGCATTCCTTCTATAACAGAGAATGATATACCTTGCATGTAACTGATTGCCCAAGGCATTGTAAAGTGACTGTATTCACTTAATGAAATTTGTTTTCTTCCAGGTCGGGAGGCTGGAAGTGTGAGAGCAACATGTGAGCAGGGATGGTTCCTTCTGAGGGCTGTGATGGAGAAGCCGGTCTGGGCTTCTCTCCTGGGCTTGTAAGTGGCCGTCTTGCCCCCTGTGTCTCACCCCACTGTCTTCTCCCTCCGCATGTCTGTGTCCAAATTTCCTCTTCTTATTAGGACATCAGTAATATTGGAATAAGGCCCATCCTAACGACCTTATTTTAACTTGATTACCTCTGTAAGGACGCTATGAAGTAAAGGAGGTTAGGATTTTGAAACAGACTTTTCGTTGGGAGGGAGGGGGTGAGCACATGGATAAGTACTTGATAGAGAGAGAGTGAGAGATGGAAGAAAGAGACAGATGAAGGAAGGAGGGAGGGAGGAAGGGAGGGAGAGAGGGAGGGAGGGAAGAAGAGAGAGAGGCAGAAAGAAAGAAAGAAAAAGAAGAAAGAAAGAAAGAAAGAAAGAAAGAAAGAAAGAAAGAAGGAAAGAAAGACCTACTTAAAAAGGTTAACAAAACTAGAGACTTTTTTGAATTTTTATAGGCAAATTCAATTAATTAAAATTTAAACTTAAAAAATTTAAATTAAAAAAGGTTAAATTAAACCTTTGGTTTCAGAATAAACTTGTTTGCTTTTCTTTTTAGAATGTCTGGTAGTATCATTAAGACAAACATATTCAGAAACCCTGAATTTTATACATAGATTTTTAAAAAAAATTTTTTTAACACTTATTTATTTTTGAGACAGAGAGAGACAGAGCATGAACGGGGGAGGGTCAGAGAGAGAGGGAGACACGGAATCTGAAACAAGCTCCAGGCTCTGAGCCATCAGCACAGAGCCTGACGCGGGGCTTGAACTCACTAACCGCGAGATCATGACCTGAGCCGAAGTCAGACGCTGAACCGACTGAGCCACCCAGGCGCCCCTACATAGATTTTTTTAAATATAATTCTATTTTTTTCCTGAAGTAACAAAAACAGGAATAAAAGATCAAACACAAATATTGTGGGTTGCTTTCCTCTTCACTTAAATACTTTTCAACTAGGGAGGATAATGCCTTTGCCATTTTGAATCTCAGATATCTCCTTCCTACTCTTCTGTTACAAGTGATTTCACATTTAATTTTTTTTTAACACATTTTGGCCGTCAGTGTGAGCACTGTCAGTCCCTGTCCTGTGGGCAGCATACAACCAGAAGTGGCTAAACCAGGGAAAGGTAAAATGACCTCAGGTCTACGTTCATCTGGGAGAGCCTTATGCAAGCCAGTACGACAGAAACAGCCAGATCAAGAATGAAAATACTAGCTCGCTCCTATTCATGTGCAAAGGGCCTGAGGAAATCAGTGGACTATCCTGATGTCTGGCAAAGACAGGGAGTTGAGTCCCTGATGCCTCCACCAGATGTGGGTAGTGAAGACAAATACAAAATAATCACACCATGAAAAATACTTTTTCTCTAGAATCAGAAGTACCATTGAAAACAATGGCTTCCTTCATACAGGGTGTGCAGATTAGATATCAGTAAAATTTTACATCTGAATCACTATGACTAATATTATAAGTAGGAACCATTACCAAGCTTCACGGAGAAAATAAAAATAAGCAAAATTATCAGACCCCCAAAAGGCGTCTGTATTTGTCTTTGGACTATTTACCAGGACGGACAGTGGCAAATTTTCAAACATATATGTACAGCAGTTTTGTTTTATAAGCACAGCTAGTGAAATCTAAATAGTTGCTAGGCGCCAGCAAAGATAAAGGAGATAATCTATTATCCGTCTATTGTTAGCTTGCATTCTGATTTTCGGGCTTATTTCCTCATTTGCTCTGTATAATTATCATTGGGCTGTGGGACTTGTAGCAATGACACCTATATTGGAGCTTTCAGTGACAGAGTGAAACTAGGTTTTATCACCATCAAAACTGAATTTTACCAGAGAGCCATCAATATGATCTTTTAAAATGTTAGCCATAATCATTTCAAACTAATTTTAAATCCTAATGATAGTTTTCGTTTCAGCCACATGCATGGCTCTGGATACGGATAAGCAGTAGCTGATCAGTAACATTCCCAAAGTTATTACAAGTGAAGAATATGTTTTAAAATAATGATGACAATGTCTCCAAATTGGGTATGAATCATTCTGAAGTACCCGAGTTTAAGCTAGATTTAGCAAGGCTTGGCAGAGGATAGAGGGGAAGGAAAAATGAAATTAGCCACTGTTCCTAAAATTTATTTAAAAAGACAAATTTTTAAATTGTATTAAATCTTCTGAAATTTTAGAACTCAACTTTTTCCACATGACACAGCACTTTGCTAGCAACTGCCCTGAAGCTCCCTTCAACGTGCAGCAATTCATTCCATTTTCCATTCTTCTACTTTGAATCATAAAATTGCATTCATCCGCTCATGGTGGCACATAGACACGTCTCACTCCATCACTGCCTCCTGCACACTGGTTAGTCTCTAACTGATATTGAAATCAGTGCATTTTCAAGTTCATTCACATTTGCTAAATTTTAATTCACGTGAGTCAATTGCACAACATATCTCAGTAACTGCCAACGAGAAAGGAGACCCTAATGGAGAACAGGGGCACTTGCCATATACAGGGCGGGTTTGATACCTGAATGCTTTTGGTATTCATTTGGGGGAAAATAAAAATGGCATATTGGGACTTGGAGACATGCATTCGCCTTTCAGATACCTTAACACACACACACACACACACACGCGCGCGCGCGCACACACAAGATGGCCTTTAGACTTGGGCTTGAGTAGCAAACAAATGCCTCCAGATGAGAGAATTTCCAAACAGGTAAAATTCTCACCTGGAAATTTGGAAATCAGGGTTCTGAACAGCTAAATAATCAAATAGATCTGCAAACCTCTCAGTGAACCCTAGCAACTCTTAGATGAATTTTTAGCAAACCTGGGCTGAGTTTGGAGAAATTCAAAGCAATTTTATGGTTGCAGATGGAAACCAGGCCCAACTCAGCAGTTTAAATGAACCTGAAACTCAGGGGCCATCTCAAGGGGTCTGAACCCAAGCAAACCAAAACATAGTAATGATTCCCAGGGAACACTGGAAGCCCTCGACGCATTGTCTTGGCAAAAGCTGAGCGCAGATTTGTTTTATACTATTTAAAAGTGGTAAGTGAGAAAATTAAAAAAGATTTCTTAGATGGAATCTGTGGAAGGTCTGTATTATTCAGCAGCCAAATGAAGGAACTTTTAGGCATTGCTCACTTGGCACAGTTTTTTTTTTTCAGAAAATAATTGTGAATTTTAAACTACTACAACAGCTATATAAAGAGATTGACAGATGGATGTGGACCAAAATAACTTTTTCTAAACTCAAAGAAGTACAGGTATCTGGCTATAGGACTTGAGGGCAGCAGTTATCTGTAGCCTTCGTGGCAGGAATAGAGAGTATCAGGACTGAATCATTTTGCCAATAGAGTCTGACATCTGGATTTGAACCTCATTCCAAGTGTTCTGGTTGACCACCAAGTTCCACATGATATTGGGTCGATGCCTTGCATGCTTGGTGTAGCTGAATATCCTTCTTATTTTGAGAACACCTGGAATCCAGGGAACAAGAAAAATAATTCCTTGACTTCTGGAAGACACTTGTTTTCTTCCTAAAGACAATAACAATGTCAACGGTTTTCAAGAGAGGACTCTGTGTGCGAGTGTGTGTGTGTGTGTGTGTGTGTGTGTGTATCAGTCTTTCAGTCATGTCTTTTCAAGAAACTGTAGGCTGGAAAATAATTTTTATAATTGGACCAGGTTTTAATTCCCAAGTCCATTAATTTTGCATCTTGATGACTTTGGGTTTCAAAACGTATTAAACATCAAAGTATCCCAAAGTCTTTATAGCAGAGAGTGGGAATGAGTTTCAATGGCTTCTATGTGCTGGAAACTGGGTCTTCTCACTTGGTATCTATTTCCTAAAATTTCTGTGAGAATTTAATGAGAAAAAAAACACAGTTCCTACTATATAGTGGGGGCTTGATAATGATTAATTCTCCTCATCACATTCATCATCATTATCATTATTGCTATTGTTTCTCTCCTATCAGGGATCATTGTCATGAATCCTCATGTCTCAACAGCTTTTGCCAAAAAAAAAAAAAAAAAAAAAAAAAAAAAAGAAGAAGAAGGAGGAGGAGGAGGTTTAGAGAGTATGCTACCTCCCCTTTCTCATTCTTGGCCCCATTTCTAGAAATTCTCTTTCCAACCCACCCACTGGCTGTTCGTAAATATTCTCATGCTCTTCTCACCAGCTTGTCTATTAAAATTCTTCCAGATAGTCTCTAATTCACACATGTCAATCTCTTCTTCAGAGAAAATGGCTACTTGCCTTTCAAATATTCTGTGAAACGTGCCATAAAAATTTAGCTTATAATAGATTTATACCAATGGAATTAGAATTTTGGGGGGTTGGGACCCCACACGTTTTACCCCTGTGATTCTAAAATCTAGATTGGGTTGAAAATCACTGCCTCAGGGGCGCCTGGGTGGCGCAGTCGGTTAAGCGTCCGACTTCAGCCAGGTCACGATCTTGCGGTCCGTGAGTTCGAGCCCCGCGTCAGGCTCTGGGCTGATGGCTCGGAGACTGGAGCCTGTTTCTGATTCTGTGTCTCCCTCTCTCTCTGCCCCTCCCCCGTTCACGCTCTGTCTCTCTCTGTTCCAAAAATAAATAAACGTTGAAAAAAAAAATAAAAAAAAAAAAAAGAAAATCACTGCCTCAGACAAATTAACATGATTCTATCTGCATTAGAGACATCCAGATACTCTCAATCGTTGAGTATCCACACATTCATTATTGTTTTGTCATAATACTTTTTCTCTCAGTGGGATTTCCAATAGGGAGAGAAGGTTCATATTGAACAAGCCTCACACATTTTTATGTCAAGTTCCTGTGGGCAGCATCATTTGACAATATGGCTTACCGTGGGACATGACAAGCCCTCATCCAAGCAATGAATTGAATTTGGATTGCCAGTGGTCCATAGATCATGGTTTGCGAGTCGTTGACCTGGGAGTTTTAGTTTTATTATCATAAAAAGTAAACTGAATAGAAAGTTTTTCTCCCATTACCCAAATTTCTTAAAGAGATAGCTTTAAGAAGATTTATTCAGTTAGTGTTTATTTAATGTTTACAATAGCCAAGGCTTTTATATCTCCTGCCAAAAATTGAGAGGAATTATAAACATTATTCTTTTTCTTATGTTCTTAGTAGAGAGGGAAACTTCAAACTCTCAGGATCTCAATCTCATTCAAACGATAGTCCTTTACTCAGAAATCAGAAAGATAAGTTTTCTGGAAGAGAAATATATGTTAATGAACATTTTCAGGAGATAAAAATATACTAATGAAGATGATTACGGGGCTTTCTCTTTCTGACCAGCCTCTCAGACTTCCAGAAATATGGTCATATCTATGGAGTTCAAATGATAGCAAAAAGTATAATCGTCATTTTTGATAGGGAATCTAACGTGATTTGTAATCCCTGAAAACAGAGCCTGAGGCCAAATTTCCATGCAATCCTAAGGCAGGAGGAGTGAGTGAAAAAGGTGAACAAGGCGGGGAAGAGTGGGAAGGAAATACAAGATGGAGTGTATCGAGATGGTCACAACTTGAAGAGTATAGAGCCAGTTTCTAGACAGACCATATGGAACCACTGCTCCTTGAGCATCATTGTGCCTCATGGCAGAAGGCAGACAGAGGAATGTAGCTGACATCTTCTCATGCCTTGTCTCTCACTGGTCAATGTTCACCTCACTGTCTTTGATCTCCTCAACCTCCAGGTTATATTTCTGGGGATCCTCCTGACGGTCACTAGGGAAGCGAGATCTCATGTCCTGCTGGGTGGTGCTTCCTCTAAGTGTAGAAATAATAGAAAGGTTCAGAGCTTTCAGAGGCCAAAATGGACACTGAGATGAAACACTGGCGGTAGTGGCCAGGCCCGTCCTTGAGCAAGCAGCTGAGGGCTCAGGATGAAGCCATGCAAATCTGAGGAGACACCAAACTGATTCTGATACAGATTTCAGATCTCCCAGACAGGGATAAGGATAGTTACTGAGTAAGCGTGATGCATGGTTAAGTTGTCTTTACCCACCATGAAACTCTTCCAACAGGGTAAAGTTAACCAGGAGTGATAGGGACAAAAGCACTGTTGATTTCTGGACCCAAACCCCATCTGTCTCTTGGGACTTGGACCTTGCTTGCCTGAGGTCACTGAGGTTTGAATCAGAACCAACGGGGTCATAGTGGCTTACCAGTTCAAACCCTCATTCTTCTTCCATTCCTCCAACCACTTAGCCTCTATCACAGACTTTCTCCCACCCTGTCCACCCACTAAACACTAATATTGTCCAGTGCAGACTTCCCTAAACTTCGTCCGAAAGAATCCTCATCCATGGATATGTTTTCCCTAACCGCCCCACACCCAATCGTTCTAGGGGAAGTCACTTCACACAGTGCTATTTGCCCTCTTGTGTCTTTGTTTTTGAGTTTGCTTTCTCGAGCACTTCCCTAAGCCCTTTCGGTCATTATCTCATTTAATTCTCCTGACAAGTCTAAGAGGCAGGTGTGATTATTACCTGCCTTTTACAGACAAGGAAACTGAAGAACGAAGAGAATCAATACCCTTGTGGGTAGCAGGACTAGCATCGGAGCTTCTGCATTGTGTGTTCTCAAGCATTGCATTACAGCTTCTGGGCCCGTTATTCGAGGAGAGAATAAGGAGTCATGCAGTAAAGAAAACCGGTTAGCATTGTTCAAGCCCATATTTTCTAAACAGAGTGGACCAGTTTATTTTATTGCATTTGCTGCTGAGACAAACGTACCGACCCCCTGAAGGGTAGTGTTCCTTGAAAACAGAGTTCGGGGCTTACTGCCCTAGTGCATGGTGCTTTGCTCTCTGTTCCTCCGTGCCCTCCTCCTCGGTGATCCCTTGTACGTACTCTCGTGGCCTTAAACCGGATTCGAAAATACAGGAAGATTCATGGCAATACGCTTCGGGTTTCTGGGTTTTCAGAATGCTGCAGTCAAAACCCGGCAGGGCCATGTAGCGATAGAATGAATGCCACAACCATTGTGACAGATCTCAAGTGGACAACAGCCTGCTTGCTCCTGGTAGCTATCCCAGTTAAGGGTCTATCTGACATCCATCCACATCGATGCCTTCTTTGTGCATCCCCTCTGCTTGTGTTAGTGCACCTGACAGTAAAATAAAGCAGCAGCAGCATGGCCAAAAGCATGGCCCAAACTGCTTGCACATCCCCACTCTGGAGAAATGCTGAGTCAGCTGGACGCAGGTGTCGTGTGGCCAGTCACGCAAGCAAAGGAGCTGAGCGAATTTGCCAGGAGTTTCCAAATAGTGACGGCTCTGCATACACACACTTCCTCGATAAGCTACACATAGCAAAAGCATACCGGCCGTTAAAAGCATTCCAAATTTAGAACTGCTGTATTCCTTGGTTACTTCCCTTGCTCTGGACATAAGAAAGCAGGAAGATGCTCTGGTCCTGAGAAATTGGAGGAAGAGGCCATTTCCGGACCAAAGGGCCCTGGAGAGGGAGAGGGAGAGGGAGAGAGAGAGGGAGAGGGAGAGGGAGA
>NW_024412433.1:17115404-17152343 GCF_014898765.1 Herpailurus yagouaroundi
GCGCCATTTCCGGCCCACAGGGCGCGGGAGAGGGAGAGGGAGAGGGAGAGGGGGCGGGAGTAGGACCAACTTCAACCCAAAGTAGTACACTGTTTACTGAGCTACAGTTCAATTTCAGAAAAGCCCTCTCTTAAGGTAAATTTTGCAAGGGCGAAAGAAATACAGTGTCAGTTTGAAGGGCGCCTGGAGAAAAAGGAATCTGATTTTAGAATTTGGGATCGGAGCATTCTGGCTTGCTGGATTGTCACTTTATTTATGCTCATACTTAACTCAACTGTAGCTTCTGGGTATTTCTCATGTCATTACATACCAGTAGTGCAGCGAAGAGAATAGAAAGTGAGACGCTGCTTTGTTTACTTTTGTGCCATTCAGCATTTCATCTGGCAGCCCACAGGAGACCTCTGGCTGTATTCACAATGATGGTGACAGAAGTTTAACTAAATGCAGGAGGATCCCACTGGCTTGCAGTGTAGTGAATCTAAAGGCATGAATGGGAAGTCTCTAGGAGGGTTCTTTTTCATGGATGTGAAAGGAAGACATTGATATTTTATTTTAGGATTGTGGTGGGAACACGGTTAGGGAGAGGAAACTACAGACAAACGAAGATTCTTTCACTAGAACTTCAGCTAAGCTCTTAACCATTTTCCACCCATCTCGTCAGAAGCTGGAAGACACAGACTCTTAAACACAGCAAAATGCTACGCGTTCTCGGAGAAAATCCGTCAGAAGTTAGAGCTGTAAGGGGACTCACTGACTGCGTCTGACTTGCTTATTTTGTGAATCGTCTGACCTAGAGGAGTAAGTATCTTTCTCAAGGTCACACAGCCAGTGGGTGGCATCTGCGGGCCTAACTCCTTGCCCAGGTGACTTTAACACCACGCTCATGCCCTCCCCTCAACCCCCAGAGTTGACTTCTTTCCAGGAGTCCGGCAGGGGGTGGGTGGATATAGTGGGAGGTTGGAGAGCATATGCTGGCTAGATCATATGCACGCACCCACCAAGAGATATGTACCAATGGATTATGACCTCAGGGATCATCATGTTTCCAGGGGAACCTGATTTGGCCTCACAAATTGGTTTCTGCAGGAATATATATGGCCTCTCCTTTCAGACAAATTGAGGACTGCAGTCAGGACCAGAAGCCGCAGGAGCCCTTAATGAATACTGAGGCAGGGGTCCCTGGTCTCTAGAATTTAATAACAAAAATTAAAGAAAGTGGGTAGATCTGGAGGCTAACTGGACATTACTGAATTAAAGAAAGCGACACTATGCATTGTCAGTCTGAAGCCAGGCTAAGTGGGAGCGTCCAGATACACAAGCAATGAGATGGAAATCCCATGACAGAGAAAGGTTAAGTGTTGATTCTCCATGGAGTTGAAAAACCTACAAGGATGAATGGGCACCACAGCACCTCTTTATCTAGTTCCTCCAGGCATAGGCACATGCCCAGAGGTATCTCCTCCACACTACCAGCCTGACACAACCATTCCGAGATTCTCTCTGCTTCAGCTCAGAGGGAATCAAATTCCTATTCTCTCCCACTCCCTGCACTCAACCTTATGGGCTTCTGTCTTCATGTTTGTTTTTGCACGTTGGCCAAATGACATGGCAGGAACCAAGGGGTTTCCATCAGTACCCGTGACTTTACAAGGACCACTGTGAAAGGGACAGTTGATGACTCAGCATTCTCAGCTTTACCGAATGAGTTCACATGAAGCTACATTATTTTTCTCTTCTTTACGATCTGCTGTTCTCCTATAAAAGTAAATTGAAGTCATTTTCAGTGTCCTATTTTTTTATTTTTATAGCCCCATTCAATGGCACAGTTCTCCCCTCTACCTTCCCGAGAAACATGGTGAATTAAAAGTTTTAAATCGTACATATGATTGCAATCGTGTCATTTTAAGGTCGTGGATTCCATAAAACAAATATCACCCTAATTTTTTTGTGAACCTCATCCTTTAATTTCTTCCCTGAGACTCTGTATCTCTAAAAACCTTCTTACCATGCTATCTAATTTTGTTGATTTATTTATTTCTAAATAAAGTGGCTGGGCAATTCTGATTAGATGTCATTTTCAGGCACAATAAGGACAGCTCTGTGTCCTACCTTCTCTTCTGTGTGCCGACTTGTATATTCAGCCACATAACTTTGGGAATGACTGATCTAGTCTCACCTTCCATCTTATGAGTGCTGAGATACAGCCTGAGTGGTGCTCATAAACCCAATATTTTAAGGCTGACTGACAGGAGGGCTCCTTATTCCATGACTACAATCCCTCATAGAGTCATCTTGGGAGTGTGTAGTGTGGGTTATAAGAAGCATGATCCCACGAATCTCAAAACCTCATCATTTTGAGAAAAGTGATTCAACATCCTGGACCCTATTCATCACTGGACCCTCATAATGTTCAAGAAAGACCTGAGCAGGACTCTGGGTAGCTCTGATTCAATATTAATTCATTGCTTGATAATTTCCACTTTTTGTCTATGTTCATTTTCTTTTATTTTTTTTTTTATTTTTTTTTATTTTTTTTTCAACGTTTATTTATTTTTGGGACAGAGAGAGACAGAGCATGAACGGGGGAGGGGCAGAGAGAGAGGGAGACACAGAATCGGAAACAGGCTCCAGGCTCCGAGCCATCAGCCCAGAGCCCGACGCGGGGCTCGAACTCACGGACCGCGAGATCGTGACCTGGCTGAAGTTGGACGCTCAACCGACTGCGCCACCCAGGCGCCCCTATGTTCATTTTCTTCATTGCTATATTATACTCGATTTCATTCTTTATTTCCCACATTGTTATTGTTAATGGAGTAATTGACGAAGTATGCTCTACCAAAGTGATGTGCATTTTTTATAGCTGTCTTCTCTAGGCACAGTAAAAACCTTAAACAGCCTTAAAATTAAATGTAATATATTTGCATCAGTACAGTTTTTATTTTAGCATCTGGAAACCATTTAGGTAGTTATTTATTTGAAAACTGCTCTTAGCACGGTAAAAGACCATGTACTGAAGCTTGTCTAGAGTGAGCTACCGAATCAAACCCAGCTAGAGACTGTGATTGAATCCAGCCAGGCTGCTGACCCAGGGGAGAAGACCTGTTCCAACACAAATTGGAACCTTCACCAATCTGTGAAAGACAAGAACCATAATCTCCATTGCCTGAATTTCAGTTCTAGCTCCAAGCAGCATTAGCATGTAAATCTGCAACCATCAAATTTCTGGTTGGTTTTCATGATTACATTTGAATCTCAGTATCCTGGGAGGGAGTAGATACTCCTAGTTAGGGAAGCAAAAATGTTGAATTTGCTCCCCAAGGCATATGTAATATGTTTTCTACAAAATTAATCTCAAAGGGTTGGAAAGAGTTGGTTGGCATGAGATGATAGTTGAAAATTTTGAGAAACTGTTAGAAACACACAATGCCAGAGTTCTTACAAGACAAGAAATGCATATGGAATATATGAGACAGCCTTTAAAAAAGCAGTTGCTCACATTTCAAAATAAAGTTATAGGGTCAAATGTCTCTTAGCATCCAGCCTGGCACACAGCAGTGTTCAGTAAGCATCAGTTACTTCTCCCCTACCTCTTGCCTCTTCTCCCTCACCTCTGTTTTCTCATTTTGAACTTCTCTTCCTTTCTTTTACTTTGATTTTTTGGGGGGGTAGGCTTATTTTTGTGGTAAATTGTCATAATTAACAGAAACAATATTTGGTTTACAACTGTTTGGCTTCTGCTCTATTTTCAGAAATGCCCTGGCCGTATGTGCTGAGGTACATTTTGTAGGCTTTAGCAATCTTTTATGACCCCATTACACTCAAAAAGACCCTTTCTAGAAGAGTGGATACAATGTCAGTTTCCACAGTTAAAAAGGGACCCAGAGAACCGAGAAAGGCTTCAGTGACAGGTTTATGGAAACTCCTGAAGAGATGAAATCAAAGAACAAGATGGGACGTTAATCCAGGCCCCATTTTCCCATAGCTGCAGAAACTGAAGTAAAGAAGGGACAATTGTTCCTCCAACTACTGTATTATCCTTCCTGATTCCGTGCCTCTAAGGTGCATACAACTTAAGAGCTGAACCTCTGAATAAATGACTAGTACATATTATAATTCCTAGTGAGGTACCCGGTAGATACCTGATAAAATGTTAGTGCCCTGTAGTGGACAGACTTTAAAATGACCCCCCAATGATCCCCATTTCCAGGTATTCATGACTCGTGGAATCTTCTTCCTCCTTCAGTGTGGGCTGGACCTGTAATTGCTTCTAACAGACAGGATTCAGTAAAAGTGATGAGATTCATTTCCATTTGTCGATTGTGTAAGATTTTAACTTGTAGCTTTCTAGAAGACATTCTTCCTTGCTGGCTTTGAGGAAGCAAGCTTCCATGTTCTGATTGCTATGGAAAGGCACACATGACAAGGAATTGAGGGCGCCCCCCTTCCATAGTCATCAAGGAGCTGAGACCCTTAATCCAAGAGCCTTCTAGAAACCAAAACCGGACAACCATAGAGTTCAGTAGCAGGTTCTTATAATTTGAAAACTCAGACGAGACACCAGCCCTGACAACACTTTAATCAGTCTTGTGAGAGACTCTAAGTCAGAGGATCCTTTTGTCTATATTCTTGACCCCTTGAGACTATGAGATGATAAATGTGTATTATTTTATGCTAGTAAGTTTTGTGGTCACTTGTTACTCAGCAATAGACAATTAATAGGCACTACCATTTCTTCATTCTTGTTCAATCTATGGGACAAGTTGTGCCTCTGGAGCTCTGTGAAGGTTTCTCAATCCCCTGCTACTACATTTCCACCCTCTGCCACCATTCTGTCTCTGGAAGAGACATTCTCTGTACCCCACACTCCACGGTTTCATGTTGTTTTGCCTGTGTCTTCTCCATTGAACCCCAGTCACCAAGCTGGGGTCCTGGAGTTTTTTCTCCTGTTACTTGACCACCCTTAAGAAAACATGATTTTCAGGGACTTCTGTTGTCTTTATTTGCTACAATATATGCCCAACTTTGCTTAAATATAAATCCCAGATCTTGGAACCTATATGAAAAATGTTACTTAGATCTTCCCTGCCCACATTAGTTAACTTTATATTTCAGGTCCCTGTCTGTGACTAGATCCATTGGTGGCCATGTTTCTAATCCAATATCCCCAGACTATACCTAGATTTTTTTCAGGTGCATCCGAACTCCTGATCTGATCCACAGTGTTATATTACTGCATGAAAATATTATCAGCAGGGTCTGTGATATCACTCAATCAAAGCCTTGGAGGCAAAGCTAAAAGCAGACTTCAGATTTTCTTATCCCTTGCTAAATAATCTTTTAACAATCTTTTGCTGCTTCCCTCAAAAGGAAAGAGACCACAGACCATTTGTCCCCGACAATATAAAGATAATCAATGATAATTTCCAAGTATATTTACAGAGGTTGATGCATTTTTATTTCCACTGGGGATGGAAGAAGAAGAAATGTGCTTAAACTGTATGCCACAGACTGTAATTTATTTATTATGGCAGTGTATTCTTGAGAATGGCTATGGACCTACATTCTAGAGTAAATTCCCTTCTACCTAGGATATATTCAGTATTGTGCCTGAAGGAGAAAATGGCCCAAGTGACCTCAAGCATCCAGCACGATGCCTCTTACCTTGTAGGAATTTAACAAACAGTTTAAAGCAAAAAGATAAATCTAAACTTGAATTCTAAGATAAATGAGCCATTCACAGAAATGGAAACTACATAAATAAAACCCAAGAGACACCACAATTGGTATTTGGATATATAATAAAATCTATTATCTCTAAAGTTGGAAAATAGCATTTGAAATCCGACCTTAAGCTGTCTTACTTAAATGGTTTGTGTTGATATATCTACCTAACTCAAAACACAGGGGTACTTCCCCAAATAAGTTAAACATTTGGAAACACAATGTTAAAAGTGAAAAAATCAGGGTAAAGTTATGTCTACGTCTTATTGGACAATGATTAGCTTTGACAAGTCTGCCTTGGACAAGATCACAAACATTTTACAACAGCCACACGTATGTGTGAAGTTTGATTTCATCAACCATAATATGGTCGCTTTAGATGTTGGACAATCCTACTGTCCATTTCTCAAGTGACCAGAGATATTAATAGCTAATAGATCTCGTGCATATAACAAGCGTTAGGTAGTATAATAACAGTTGTCCATGAATTAGCTCATTTAATTCTTATAACACAAAATTACACAGGAATTGTGATTATATCCATGTCACAGAGAAGATACACAAAAATCAGAGAGGTTAAGAATCTTGCCCAAAGTCACATAGTTAGTAAGTGATGGAGCCAGGTTATAACCTTGGTGGTCTGATTCCAGACAATGTGTTCCTCACCATAGCAACATACAATCGCAGAGCTAATCTCAAGTCAGTTCACAGCAAAGCAATTCAGCTCACTGATTATAAAACCACTGTTATGTATCTGTTGAGCACTTATGATCGGATATTTGGAAGGTAGTAAACAAAATATCGATCTTGTTCTCAGGGGGCTTGCAAGTTACCATCATAACTTGCTTATAGTTTTATTAGCGAAATTACCAGGAGGAACAAAAATCCCATGATGAGATCTAGAGAGTTGAAATTCCCTTTCAGAATTAACTGTTGTGGGGTTCTCTTAATGGACATAGTCAGTACCCTGCACATATCTCCTTGCTACATAAATGTCCAGCACGTGCCAAACTGTCTTACTGTGAGTACCCATGATTTGTCACCTGAGAGCTTTCTCATGGTCCTCACGTGTGTGGAGAATGGGCAGGAAATGGCAGGAAGTCTGTGCTCCTTGGAGATGCCCTCAGCCAGTGACTATAGAACTGGTGGATAAATACTTCAGACTCCGCACCCTTCAGATGGACGATCTTGAAGTGGAATCGACAGTGTTTCTTAGAGTTCCCCCAGCAAGGCCAACCCTCTTGCCTAAATTTAATACTCTCTTGATAATACATAGTTTATGGATTTGTGTCCCTTCCCTGCTTCACTCTCCAATCCTCTTCCAGCACTTCCTGGAATCACCTGCTTAATAAACTACTTATATTCAAATCTTCGATTCAGACTCAGCTTCCGGGGGAACCAAAATGTAGGATAATTTGTGAAGTAATATACTTTCAATAATATGGAAAGTCAGTGTCTTCTAGTTCTTAGTGCTCTTGTTGAAAAAACAGTGTACTGCTCTAAGACTGGCAGGTTTGAAAACTTCAGGTTTACATAAAGTTTGTTCAATTGTTTTATGACAAAGAAAGTGAAATGCAATGGGGAATTCTTGATAGAAGAGAAGATTGAAGTATCCTTGGTGTATTTCTCAAGCCTAATACACCTATTCAGAGGCAGCCTACAGTAGCTGTCAGAGCCGAAGTTTCTGTATCTTAACAGATCAGGTAGTGACTCCAACCTACAGAGAAGAAATTCTTCCTCCAATACCTTCAAAAGGGATACTGTCTAAAAGGAGCCAAGTAAGAAAAGAACATGAACTTTGACAGTAGGTCAAAGAGTAGAGGAAGCCTGGTGCCGTGAAAAAGGTTCCAAAAATGGAAGTCAAGAAAATCGGATTCTAATCTTTTTTGTCCTTAAAAAGCTTTATCACTGGGTGATCACTGGGTGATTTTCTTTTCTCATGACCTTATTTTCCTGCAAAATGATGTTTTATCAGATGGATTTCTTTTTTAAAACTATTTTTTGTTTTTGAACAGAGCAATACCCTAGTAGGCTAGTGGTTGTCTGGGGAATGTGGGCAGGAAGGCATGGGTTATGAAGGATCACAAGGAACCTTCTTGATTTGCTCATCTTCATTGCAGCAAATATTTCCCTGGTGTATACATATGACAAAGTAACAAATTTTGCATTTTGTGTTTTTTTAAGTTGCTTTATTTATTTTGAGAGAGAGAGAGGGCACACAAGTGGAGGAGGGGCAGAGAGAAGGAGAGACAGAAACCCAAGCAGGCTCCGCCCCATCAGGGCAGAGCCCAACGTGGGGGGGCTCAAACTCATAAACCTTGAGATCATGGCCTGAGCCAAGATCAAGAGTCAGACACGTAACCAACTGCGCCACCCAGGTGCCTCTTTAATTTTGCATTTTAAATAGCATAAACTGTGCAAAGAACTGTATATGTTCACCGGAAGTTGTGCGATGGAGTGTGCAAGGATAAATCCCCTTCGTCTTCATACCCTGGTGTCCCCAGACCCACTCCCAAGAGATTTACTAGTTCTATGTATTTTTAAATTTTTGAGTTGTTCAAGGTTGGGTTCAGGTTTCTCTTCCTCCACTACACTCTGTTTTTTATCAATCACCTCAATCTTGAGTTCTCTGTTTGTAAATGACTCCCAAGTACATAAACCCAGACTTAGAACTAACTTCTACGTTACAGACTTACAAGTACAATTTCCTGCTGAGTCTTCCATTTGGATGTCTCATAGACCATGCAAATATATCATGCCTTAAATTACTTTTAATATTTCTTTATTCACATCCTCCTACCAGACTTCTCCACCTCTCTGTACATGGCCCTGTCAAACACGTTCTCAATTAAAAACCTTTCTGACATCTCTTAAAAATGCAGATCAAATCACATCTTTCCCTGACTAAAATCTCATGAGGAGCTGCTCATTGTAACTGAAATAAAATCTAACTCCTTAGTTTGTAAGACGCTATTCAGCAGTTCTCAAACAACGATCTCAAATAATGACCTGCGGGTCCCCTTGGCCCATAGGAGTTACTTCGATATAAACTATTTTCTTAATGCTACTGAAATGTTATTGGCCCTTTTCACTCTAACACTTGCATGGGTGGCGCAGAAGCAACGTTGAGTAAAACTCTTGGCACCTTGTGGGTATCAATGCTGCGGCACCAACTTACACAGTAATCGTTGCGTTTTTCCCTGTAATATATTAGCAGTTAAAGAAAAATAAAGGGAAAAGCCCATTTCACATAAGAATGCTCTCGATGAAGGACCTGAAAATTATAATGATTATTTTTTAATTCACAGCTATTGACCATGTCTTCTTTTGTTTAAGTTTTTTATTTAATTCCAGTTTACTTACAGTGTTATATCAGTTTCAGGTGTAATATACAGTGTATACAGTGTAATATTGTTTCAGGTGTACAATATGGTGATTCAACACTTCCATACGTCACCTAGGTCTCATCACAAGTGCACTCCTTAATCCCCATCACCAATTTAACCCATCTGCCCACCCCCCTCCCTTCTGGTAACCATCAGTTTGTTCTCTATAGCTAAGAGTCTGTTTCTTGGTTTGCTTCTCTCTCTCTCTTCTTTTCCCCTTTGCGCATTTGTTTTCTTTCTTAAATTCCACACGTGAGTGAAATCATATGGCGTTTGTCTTTCTTGGACTGACTTATTTCACTTAGCATAATACTCTCTAGCCCTATCCATGTCATTGCAAATGACAAGATTTCATGCTTTTTTATAGCTGAGTAATATTCCATTACATATATATGCCAAATTTTCTTTATCCATTCACCGAGTATGCCTTCTTAATGTCTGTGTAATATCTATATAATGAGATGGGAGGTACACATAAAACTTTTGGGCAATTGTTAGAGCTGCGAACTAAACTAGCCACATTTTTCATGGAACACAATTTTTATTTGAAAAAAAACAGCGACAGATTATGCTTATTTCAATTTGGATGAGTCTGTTACTTCAAGGGAAACAATTGACCACACTTGTTGCCAATGTTAAACTCAAACTTTCCAACAAACATCAAAATTTTGGAAAACTCTTACCCACCGCTGTGAGCTTGACAGCTTCTCAATACTTAAAAACTCTTCTGATGACGTCAGGGATGGTTTTAATGAATGTAGTTTTCTTTGATAACCTCTCATGAAATTTGAAAAATGTGCATTACTCAGTGAACCAGTATTTTCCAAATGACCAACACATGATGTAAAAAAAAAAAAAAAAAAAAAAAAAATCATGCTGGGTAAATGCAAAGGGCAAGGCAGGCCAATGTATTTAATGTAAATGAGCATGAAAAATGCATCGATATGGCATAGGTTATTCCACTTTGCAACTACCCTCAAGAAGGTATCACTTGTCAAGTTTTGGTGTAGTATCCAACAGGAGTATCCACAATTCATTGAAAATCTATTACAATAGTTCTTCATTTTCCAACTACAAATCTGTATGAAGCTGGATTTTCTTCACATACTTCAACCAAAACAATTTGAGTGCAGTAACCCATATAAGAATATAACTGTTTTCTATTAGCTAGACATCAAAGAGAGTTTCAAAAATATAGAACAACATCATTCTTCTCTTTCATGTATTTTTATTTTAGAAATTAGTTATTTTTCGTAAAACAATTGTCTTTACGTTGCCGTGTGTATTATTTGTGTGTATAGACTCACCAAGACAACCCGTAAATCTTTGGAAACACAAATGAACTAGAGAACCAAAATGTGAATGAAGAGAAAGGAGATGTTGGTAACCCTAGAGGGGAGCCCTAGAGGAACAGAAACTAGAATAGAGCTCATATGCTGTCCAGCTGGAGATAGTTGGACACCACAAGACTGAGAAAAAGGCTGTCAGTTGTCAGAAAACCAGACTAAAGGAATATTGAAGGTAATCATCCAGGAGAAAGGTTTGGGCCTTAGAGTTAAATAGTTGTGTTCTGGTGTCTGCTCAGCTACTGACCATCCTTAGGACATCCTAAGGACCATCCTAAGGACAGCCAATAATCCTTCCTAGGCCTCACTACTACCACTAGCCTGCCAATTTCCAAAGCCTTTTCTAATCCAGAACTAAATTATATTATTGTATGACCCCATGTCGAGGTTTTGTCTAGAGCTGGTCATGGGCCCAGGCTTTTTTCAAGAAAGGGGGGAAACAATTCATTAAACAATAAAAATATAACTACTTTTATTAGTTTCTTATTATGGCTATAGCAAATTACCATACACTCAGTGCCTAAAAAAAAAATAAAAAGAAAAAAAAAGTATTCTTATTTAAAGCTCTAGAAATCAGAAGTCTGAAATAGGTCTCATTGGGCTAAAATAAAGGGTTGCATTTCTTATTGACTTCAGAGAAGAATTTGTTTTCTTTACCAGCTTCCAGAAACCACCTACCTACCTTGGCTTATGGTCCCCTTCTTCCACCTTCAAAGCCAGCAATGTAGCATATGCTTCTCTATGATTCTCTCTGATTCTGACCCTCCTGCCTTCCGTTTTACTTACCAGGACCCTTGTGATTACCTTGGGGCTCCACTTGGATAAACCAGTGTAATCTCCCCATCTTAAGAATTCTCGACTTAATCACAAACTCCATTTTACCATTTAAGATAACATGTTCACAGGTTGCAGAGATTAGGATATGGGTGTCTTTGGGGAGCCATGGTTCTGCACAGAACTAAAGTAAAGAATGTACTTTCCCCTGGTGTCAAGGTGGAAGCTGGAATGTATGCTGTTTCCTCTTGAGAGCTTTCCCATTTATCAGTTGCTATGTAACAAATGATCCCCAAATAACAACCATTATTTACTTGTTTACATATTTGCAAATCGGGCAAGACTTGGCAGAGAACGTTGATCTCTGTTCCATGCAGCACTGAGTGCAGCAGCTCAAGGAGGGGTTGAAGAATCTATTTCCAGCAAGGCTCACTCATGTGGTAGGCACATGGGTTCTGGCTCTCCACTGGAGTTTGGTCAGAAGGCCCCCATTTCTCTTCACGTGGGCCTTTCCATGGACTGCTTGGTTCGCTTCATTCAATGGTGGGTGGGTCTCAAGATCAAGAGACCTGAGAAAACCAATGCCATCTTACATAATCTAGACTTAGGAATCACCAAGCTCTGTTTCTGCCGTAATTACAAGGTTACCTTTATGGAAGGAGAGGGAACATGGCTCCCACATCTCTTTAAGAGGAGTGATAGTTGGGGCGCCTGGGTGGCGCAGTCGGTTAAGCGTCCGACTTCAGCCAGGTCACGATCTCGCGGTCCGTGAGTTCGAGCCCCGCGTCGGGCTCTGGGCTGATGGCTCGGAACCTGGAGCCTGTTTCCGATTCTGTGTCTCCCTCTCTCTCTCTGCCCCTCCCCCGTTCATGCTCTGTCTCTCTCTGTCCCAAAAATAAATAAATGTTGAAAAAAATTAAAAAAAAAAAGAGGAGTGATAGAGTCACAATGAGAGAAAAACATATGGCATGGTGATAATGCTGCAGCCATCTTTTGAAAATAAATTTATCATTAGGGTACTCTAGAATCTTAATTCAAACGGTTAGTTTTTTTTGGAAATACACATATAACCCAAAACTACAGAACTACACAACTACAAAACAAGCAATTCAAAGAGGTTTGTCTCTACTACTCTTTGTACCCCAAATCTTTTCTTTTGTTATTAAACTTGCCCAGTGGAAACTTGACAAATTCTCATGCCGGTAATCAGAAGTGACATCAAATATCCTCTACTCAAAGAAAATCGTGTTTATATTTCCTTCTGTTTAACTATGTTGGCATTTTATCCTTCCTGGTAAATGTCTTCCTATATAAATTATAGGATAAGTAAGTGCAGAAGCTTTTATGTGCAACTCCAGACTCATAACATCACTGGTTGTGTCAAAACACGTAAGTGGCCAATAAAAAATTCAATCTGTCATCTAGATATTATGTCTATCAGCATGCCAAACATCTGGATTTGGGGGACGTACTTGGTGAGGAAAGGGATTTTTATTTCACCTGAATGTTTAACTTTGCTTATGCACCATAATCGAGTGGATTATGAAACTGAGCAATTTCCAGGTCTCAGCAAATCCACCTTATTTTTAAACCTGTTTTACCTGCTTACTTTTAGTTGGCAGGTATCTATTCCGAATTAATCAAAATTAGGTTTCTCATCTTTTAGTTTCCTTCTACATCTGTGGAAGGAAAACCGAACGATTCTCTGCTCTCCTTCCCATCCCACAGATGGTTATATTGGATGGAATAGCCACACTTTTTCTTTATGGTATCTCTTCCTATCTTCCTTCTTGATTTTCCTACTTCTATCCTCCTTCTCTCCATCAAATATGTTACTGAGCACTTACCATGTGGAGGTCTGTTTTCCCACATCTAATAGCATGCTGGAAATGGCCTGTCCTCAAGTTGTTTATGTTATAGTAGAGAAATCGTGGAATAGAGATAGGAGAAGGACAAGGTTCCAGAGTAATGCAGGTGGCAGAGTGGTTTTATCTCCTTACAATAGGAGAGAAGGTCAGAGAAGGCTTTGCAGAACAAGTGATGTCTCTAATGAGCCTTGAAGGGATCAATAGGGCTGAGTTGGAAAAAGGATAGTGGATGACGTTTATTCCAGGCAGTGACCCAGGGTACAACGGGACTTAGAGCAGGAGGGTGTGAGAAAGACCCCCATCAGCTTAACAGAACAGTGGGGTGGGGGATATCAGGCTTTGGGGATGAGTCCAATAAAGGCTAAAAAGATACATTGAAAAAAAAATACTTTGTGCTTTATTCTCTTGGCAAGTAGCGCTAGCATTTTGCAGAAGAGTGACAAAGTCAGCTTGGCGTCTTATGAAGTTGTCTTTGGGGGCCATGTGAAAGGCCACCTGACGAAAAAGAGGAGATGAGAAGCAGGAGGAAGGACACTTGGGTGTCAGTAAGATTCACGAGAAAACATGACTGCTGTAGCATTTTAATTTAATTTCAAGCCAGTTCCCCAATGTCTTCATTTGTATAAACCATATTAAATGCGTGTCCATAAGTCCACAACAGAACACTTAATTTGCCCCAGAAATTTACACATTTTGCAGTTAAACACCACCCTGCCATTCTTTGAGATGCAGCTTTATAAAGGCAGGCCTTTCCCTGGGGTTATTTTAACTCACATTATTTTTGTGACATGTATGCGTTTACGAAAAGAAAAAGACTATTTAAATTTGCCCAGAGACAGTTTCGCTACACAGGAGAAAAGAGTCTGTTAATTCTAATTGGAGAGTATTTGTAGGTTTGCCTGGTGAGGCCTATTTAAACCAGATAGACTTCCGACCGTGGGCAATGACAAGTCTGCATCTTAAATTCATTTTTTAAACAGTAACATTCTGCAAATGTTTACTGAGTTCCAACTATGTGCCAGGTGCCAAGACTGCATAAGAGCACCTTATGCAGGGTCCTGTGGTAGGAAAGCAGATGCTGCAATCCATTCAGGCTGCTGTAACAGAACACCATAGATGGGGTGGCTTAAAGAATTGTAGTTTATTTCTCGCAGTTCTGGAGGCTGGAAGACCACGATCAAGGGACTGGTAGATTTCATTTCCTGGTAAGAGCCCGTTCCCTGGCTCACAGACAGCTGTCTTCTCGCGGGGGAGGGGCAGAGAGGGAGACACAGAATCCAAAGCAGGCTCCCGGCTCTGGGATCTCAGCCCACAACCCCACGCAGGGCTCGAACCCACGGGCCACGAGATCATGACCTGCGCTGAAGTCGGACGCTCAAACGACGGAGCCACCCAGGCGCCCCAAAGACCTCTGTGATTTAGAATGAACTATATATGAGACTGTCTCCACCGGATGAAACTCCATGCATGTAGTCTCCTTTCATTCCCTCCATCCCTAAGGAAATTGTAAACATTTCAAGTTCAAAACAAAGCAACACAGCTCAGTGGAAGGCCCGCCAGACCTGGGATGGGGGAGACATGGCTAGGGTAACATCAATTTCCTCATCCGTAAAATGGGGAGTAATCTCCCCTAGCCTGTGGGCTTGTTGTAAAGATAAAATAAAGAGCCTGGCACCTAGCAGGGCCAGGGGTTGACTGTTAGATCACCGGCCCTGGTGTCCTTTTGAATCATCCGAATGATCTGTCAGGGTGGGCGGCATCCTGCAGTAGAGCCCTGGGGCCTGGCTCCCCCATGCTCTCCAGCGGGGCTTGTGGGGCTTACTCGCACCCATGGCCGCCCGCCTTTCCTGCCCTGGAGCTGTTTACAGGTGTCACTTCTCAATTTTTCTCTCCCTTCACCTGTTGGCATTTGCACAGTCCCGCACCGCAGTATACAGAAGATAAGGTAATATTTGCCATCTAAGTAAGAAAAAAAAAGATGAAATCGAACCCAAATCCAGCTCTGACAACCCTAGACATGGCCCTTATTTCAACGTGTGGCCCTTTGTAGGCTGGTGGGCTATGTTCAGCTTTTGGAGGCTCTGATTTCTGCTCTTGGATGAACTCATGCATCATTTTTTCATCTACCTGTCGAGGTAATGGTTCTCTCCCCAGGGATGCTAAACTTTGACCTCAGGCTTTCTAGGCTTCTAAGCACCCTTGCTGATGTCTGAGCGGCACCAGGCACTGTGGCTTGGATGTTGAAATGCTCATTTCGGACTTGCTGACCAACCGCTGCAATAACATTCTGGCCTCACACCTAGTATTCATCGTGACATTTCTTCATTCTGTTCTGAAATGTAGGTCCAGAAAGTCTTTCTGTCTTTTTCTTTCTCTTCAGTCTCCAGGGTTACCTTTAATCTCTGCGTGCTCCAGGGGACAGCTGGCCTTTACACCAGGTTTATGGGTAAGAAAGAATTACTTCCAGATCGGGTGTTATTTGAAAGGCAGGTATGCACGCGCGCACACACACACACACACACACACACACAAACCAAAGTTTATTTTCCTTAAGTTTTTATTTATTGTTTTTCTTATTTATGACTTTGTGTACTTAGGTGCTTACTGAGCAATTTCTTGCCTCCTCTATCAGACTCATTTCTCTTCTCCCAAGTGTGGTGCAATATACCTTCCATTTACTTGACAGCAGAAGTTTTTTATTTGGTACTTTTGAATATTCTAGAATCTCCACAGTCCATGATTTACGGATTATGCTTTCAAGAAGGGGGTTGAAAACAGACGTTGGTGCTGTAATATCTATTTTCTGAGAAAGTCAATGGAAGGGTAGTACTTTTTTTTTTAACATTTATTTATCTTTGAGAGAGAGACAGACAGACAGAGTGTGATCAGGGGAGAGGCAGAGAGAGAGGGAGACACAGAATCTGAAGCAGGCTCGCCTCTGAGCTGTCACACAGAGCCCGATGTGGGGCTCGAACTCACAAACCTTGAGATCAAGACCTGATGCCTAACAGACTGAGCCACCCAGGCGCCCCAGAAGAGTAGTACTCTTGAAAGATAATCTAGGTAATTCTTGCCAGATCTGATGGATGTAAACAGTACAATGTGGAACTTGCATGCCATGATTATTCAAAAAATCCTGGTTGGCATTTTCAGTGAAAAGAGTTCCTTTCCTATCATACTTTTACAAAATCAGAGTGATATCTGTCTGGCATCTACCACATTAATGGAAATGTTTGCCAAGTAAATTATCTTCTCTTTACTGCTCTACAACCCTGTCTTTTTTTCCAAAAAGAGCTCTGTTTGTACCACTTTTTTTTTTTTAACGTTTATTTATTTTTGGGACAGAGAGAGACAGAGCATGAACGGGGGAGGGGCAGAGAGAGAGGGAGACACAGAATCGGAAACAGGCTCCAGGCTTTGAGCCATCAGCCCAGAGCCTGACGCGGGTCTCGAACTCAACGGACCGCGAGATCGTGACCTGGCTGAAGTCGGACGCTTAACCGACTGCGCCACCCAGGCGCCCCAATACCACTTTTAAATAAACCTACAATCCAATGGGTAGAGCTAACATATATATAAGCAAAATGTAGTATTTAACATTGGAGTCACTAATTTTATGGAAATACACATTGTGTTTAGAACATCAACTTTTTGGGGCCTTCCTTAACACTAATTTAACATTTTCAAATATTTGAAATATTATAACTAGTATATTTTAAAAAGGAAAAAATACATTTGGAAAAAAGGGAGGAAAAGAGCATAGGAAAAAAGGGGAGAAGATAAGCAAGAAAGAAAGAAGAAAAGAAAACTTAGTGCAGGATAGGAGAGTTACAAATATGGAAAGATGGATTAGGATATACCTTGTGATATATAGTTATATATTTATGTATATTATACTTATATAAATATATGCTTAAATATTTATATATTAAGCTTATCTAAATATATGCTTATATGTTTATATATATTATACTTATAAATATGTGCTTATAAGTATAAATATATGCTTATGTTTATATATATTATACTTATATAAATATATGCTTATATTTATATATATACATATTATATATATATATAAATGTAGATATATATGAAAATAAAGAGGCAAATTTGTGCATTTTTCCAACTCTGTCTGCTGAGGATGCCTAGAAGAAATGTCATACCAGAACACGATCCACAAAAAGATACCAGGACTCTTTTGAGAAAAGCTCATTTAGGAACTGCAAGAAATGGGCCTGGAACTTACTTTTGACCCAGAAGGAAGAAAGTCTTCAAAGAATGAAGAAGATAAATAAATATACACGTGTGCACGTGCACACACACACACACACACACACACACACACGAGAGAGCTTGAGGGCACATCCAGATCTTGGATAAATTGCACATAAAAATAAATGATTATATGAAGTGTATTATAACCCACTGATTAAAATAGGAATCCATGAGTCCATAATAACATAATTAAATGCATTAACAAATGAACCTATAAATGGAAGAGATGGAACCCTTTTCCTACAGCAGAATATTCCAGTTCACCATTAGGGAAGGGGATGATGAAGCTAGAACTAATCTCCATTAGAATGGTAAAACCAATGGACAAAAGTTGAAGAAGACACCTGGGTACCTTAACCAAAGGATCGGAGTTAATATCAGCAACAAGCCAGTATTATGAGGATACAACATTGTTTCTATGGTGCTCCTGCCTTTTTGATGCATGATTTGAATTTAACCATGAAGAACAACAGACAAATCCAAATTGAGGGCTATTCTGTAAACTAATTGGCTTTCACTATTTAAAAATATCACGGCCAAGGAGGACAAAAAGGGCTGATGGATTATTTGTTCTCTGGAAATAACCACTGAAATATTTAAGGATGAAGGGGAAGGGAAATGATATCTTCAACTTATTTTCAAATGGTCTACATGCATACGCACATACACACACACACACACACACACACACACAGAAGGAAAGAAGATAAAGTGAAAGAGAACATGGCAAGATGAGGGGGTTAAGTTTATTGTAAATAATGGGTAAATATGGGTATATGGGTCTATAGAAATTCCTTTTACTATTCCTGTAACTTGTCTGTGAGTCTGAAATTATATAAAAATAAAAATATATTTTTAAAAGTTCTAGATGAAAAAGAAAAAAAAATCACCCAACACGAAGACATTCCTTCTCTTAAAAAATATCAGCAGCCCGGTTAGAACTAAGAAGTGATATTCCAGATGTGTTAGGCAGTAAGTTCAATGTCTGGCTGCAAAAATATTTAACTTCTAGTGTGTAATAGCCCCCAAATGAGGTTGAGACAAGTTGCTTTTACCAAACACGCTGACATTTCTAAACTCAAGAATTTGTATGTTTGAGACAAACCAGCCTCATATATAATTTCTTTTATTTATGAGACCTGTTCAAGTCTAGGTAGTCTATAATATCAAGACTACTCTACTGGTAAATGCTTGGCATTGTTTAGATTTAATCAAGGTCTTTCTGTCTCAGATCCTTCACACAATATTCCCTTTGGAAAAGTAATACTGTGCAGAGCAAAACTGCTATGCTCTGATGCCTAACAGAAGGAGATCAGGGGCATTTGTTTTTTTGGAGAATGTCCTCATCATTGTCACAAGTTGAGACAAGTCATGTGATGTGCCCACTACATTCCTTAAGGTCCACAAATATCAGATTGAAGATATAGCAGTCCAAATTAGAATGTGGCACTTTCAGACATAAGTGACAAAAATGAGAGGCATATATCAGGCCAAAGCAAGAAGAAAATGTACAGCCATCCATTTGAGCAGTGGAGATAAAAGCTGTGGAATGTGTAACACATTGGCAGTTTTTCCTAGTTTGGAGGAATAAAAAGCAACTTGTGTTGTTAGGAGTGGCTTGATACTTATTACTAAGTTTAGCTCAAGAGATACAGTTTTGCATTCATCTTTCTTCATTTTTTTATACCAGTGCATGGATTTTCACTGCAGTCACATAAAACATATTGGGAGTTCAGTTTCTATGGAATAAAATTCCCAAAACTTAGAAATATTCTACATATTCTTAGGGTATTATCAACATTGATAATTCTCAAAGTGTGGGTGCTTTGCTGTTTGCAACGCTTTTGCAAACTTCATGTGTTACTTTGTATCTGTTTTTTTGTGCTAGACATTGTGAGATTAGTTCTGTTGTATATGGTTGTGGTTTGTTTTCCTTTTGAATGAATGTGATACAATTTATATACCTATGCTGCTGCATTTCCGATGTTTCTACTTTGAGGCTTTTCTGCCTGCCCTTTGGTGAACATATGAAGGTATTTCTTAAGTAGCTGGTGTTGACTCAAACAAATCTTTTAGAATGTCTAAAAAACAAAAACAAAAACAAAAACAAAAGAAAGAGGAAGAGAGTTTTACTGCAGTTCAAGTTAGGACAGCTGGGTGTAGTTTTCATAAGGAAGAGAATGCTCTAGTAAGGAAACACTTGATGTAGGGTTACATTTTTTACATGAAAAGTTACAAATTATTAGAACATTTCAGAAAGTTGCAGCCCTTAAGTTTCTAGTATATGCAGAGCTGTTTGACTTTAATATTATGGGAACCAGAGAAGTTTCTTCCTTTTTCCTATTGTGTTTGTGTGTGTGTGTGTGTGTGTGTGTTCCAAATGCTCTTCTTTTGGTTATTTTCATTAATGAAGCAGATGTACAACGTGTGCTTGGGGCAGAAATTGAGCCCATGTTTTGAGATTCTGCCGGGTCATTTTGACCTTGGTAAATGTTGAAGTATAGCTTCCCTCCGAGCCCGGGAACGGGACCCACACACATTAAAACTTGAAACTGTTCTTGGGGTGCCTGGGTGGCTCCATTGGTTGAGCAACTGACTTCGGCTCAGGTCATGATCTTGCAGTTCACGGGTTGGAGCCCCGTGTCTGGTTCTGTGCTGACAGCTCAGAGCCTGGAGCCTGTTTTGGATTCTGTGTGTGTGTGTGCTTCTCTCTGCCCTCCCCCGCTTGTGTGCTCGCTCTCTCTCTCTCTCAAATAAATAAACATTGAAAAAAATTATTTGTTTAAAAATATCAGAGAGCCACTGAAACAACAGAAACCAGAAAGGCTAAGATTCCAGAGGGGGGAGAAGGCAGAAAATGCGAGTGTATCATGCGTGGCTGCTTTTGTTCCCAGAGGAACTGAAGGTTCTTGGTGTGGGCAAGAGGTTGAGGATCCAGGATCCGTCCTGGGAAGAGAACTGGGAAATGACAAACAAGGAAGACCTTCTGTGGTTCTCTAAAGATGGAAAGACAAAAGTGGGGACTGGAAGGGCGGCCAACACACAGTCATGTTCTCCCTCGATGCATTTGCTAAATTCTGAAGTCGTGTGAGATGGGTCCCAGTCACCTGATCTGGAGGGCTCTGTGCCAAACACACAGGCAGCCAGAGGTTGGCTGAGCCTTAACTTTGCAAAAATGGCCTCAAATGGCTTCTTGATTGAAGAGAAATAATAAGCCTGCACCTTTGCTGACTAGTAGAGGGGAAGGGTGGCTGATTCCAAAGATGGTAATCTCATATGAAATAGCAAATACTTTCATAAGCAATTGTTCTGTTCGAGTTCTTACTTTTATCTATTTTGTCCATCTTTTCTGTAATTTCCTTGAAAATATGAATAGTTATTTAATGTCCTGTCTGCTACCTCGAACATCTGCACCACCCGAGCCTGTTTCATTGTCCTTGTTCCCCTTAGTTTCAGTCACATTATCCTATCTCTTGATTGGCCTGGACATTTTTTTTTATTATTGAATATTGAACACAGATCTCTGATCTCCTGAAATTTGCATTTTGCCATCTATTTTATTGAAGTGGTTAATTTAAATCAATTTCAGGTCTAGGTCTGAGCACCTGGCATCCAGTTCATTTGTGACTCCGTTGCCTTTTGATTTGGGGGTGCTGTTCATTGTTATTTATTGTGATTTCCATTGAATGGTAAGCATTGTTAATGGCGAGTATGATAGATTCTGCATGAGGCTTTCCCTGTGGTGAGGAGTCACCCCATCCTGCAGCTAGGTAAGGGGAGTTTCCCTCAATCCGACCGGAAAATGTGGGACCCAACCGAGGTTTGGAGTCTAGTCAAGTCTTGGTCTACTTTTCACCTCCAATTCCTGGAGGAGAGCTTGCCAACAGTCCCGACTGAAAGACTGGAGTGCTCTCTAGAACCTCTTTTCCTTGGCAGTCCTAAATTCCAGTTTTTGTTTACCCAAATGCTTTGAGATTGCCAAAAACTCCCTTCTCCTCTTCGGCTGCTTTTTACTTAGCTTCTTAACCTCTGACACCACTCAATAAGGAATTGGCAAATGCTGAATGGGGTGTACGAAGAATGTCAGGCTCATTTCTCTATGCTTCTTTATCTTCCGTGATCTTGTTTCCTCAAACCCTTGACACCTCATTGGCCTGAACTCCAGTTTTTGTCTTCTGGCCCTGTGATATTTTCAAAAGCTCCACTGCCCTCTCTGCCTCCTGGCAGCCATCTTCTGCCTGGCTTCAAAATCACTTCCATCGAAGATGAACAAATGCCCCGCAAGGAAAAAGAAGAATGTGTACATTCAGCTCATCTTAATGGCTATCATTTCTTCCTGGGATCTTAGCCCCCAAATCCTAGGCACGTTTCCAATGTCTCCACACAGATTTGATTTATCTATCCTACCTGACTTTTCCAGTTATCCTTGGTGCTATATGGGTTTGTTATAAGCTGGCCAGTCATGGCCAGAAACACAAGTCCCTTCACATTTGTGTTGTATTAATCCTAAGTTAAATATCTTACCTGCGTTTTACAAATGAGATAAGATTTTATTTATGTGTTTCTTTCTTTATTTCAAAGTTTATGTATTTATTTATTGAGAGAGCGAGAGACAGCACATGAGCAGGAGAGAGGGGAGAGAGAGGATCCTAAGCAGGCTCAGCACTGTCAGAGCAGAGCCTGACATGGGTCTTGAACTCACAAACCGTGAGGTCAAGACCTGAGCTGAAACCAAGAGTCAGACCCTTAACAACTCAGCCACGCAGGTGCCCTAAATGAGGTAAAAATGTTAATGAATACATGTGGTTTACCCCCAGTTAGCAAATGGTAGATCTTGAATCCTGAGTTCCAATTCCAAGTTCAGGGCTCTATACTCCATCATAGTGGCCCTTATTCTCTTAACTAAACTAACATCCGATCAGTTGATGAGTATATTGCCTGAGATGGTCATAACACCTAGTTTTTTGTATGCTAATGAAATACACACATATGTATGTTATTTTTCTTTTTTTCAACTGGACCATAATTCTTCTGGTCTGACACTCAACTGAAGTAAGTGATCATATTACTAATTCATTCTCCATATATTTCATAGATTTAAACTTCATGTCAATTAAAACTTCTTCAAAACCAACCCAAACACATTCATAACAACCTGACTTTTAGAAGTATATGCATTTTGTAGATTCTAATAAGTCCTAACATGTAATTTTAGGTTCTTTTTCAGTAATATAATAAAAAATAATGATTGATCACCTGAATGAAGTATCATTGCTTCCCTGATACTTATATACAATATGTTCTATAGAGGACATATATCATCCTCATTTGATAAAGGAGAGAGCCAAAGCTTAGACATCTGTTAAAAATTTGCTTAAGAGTAGGGGCTCCTGGGTGGCTCAGGCGGTTGAGTGTCCGACTTGGGCTCAGGTCACAATCTCGCAGTTTGTGAGTTGAGCCCCGCGTCGGGCTCTGTGCTGACGGCTCAGAGCCGGCTTCGGATTCTGTGTCTCCCTCTCTCTCTGCCCCTCCCCTGCTCATACTCTGTCTCTCTCTGTCTCTCAAAAATGAATAAACATTAAAAAAACATTTTTTTTTAATTTGCTTAAGAGCAGATATTTGTGAATACGATCAAGTTTAGGTCTGAACCACACAGCCTAATCTGGAGCCCACATCACTAAATACATGTAACACTATCCCCACACCCAGGGTAGAATACTCTTACTTCTTGCTTTGAAATTTTAATGTCTATTGATTGCCTACTTTTATCGATGGTGAAAGAAAGTGTTTATACAGCTGAGCGAATTGAGTGTGTATGTATTATAGTTGCCGTGGTAGATGTACAAAAGTGACAGAAACTTCCAATTTAGTTGGTAAGTGAGAACGCCAGCCTAAGAAATGCCCGCTGCAAAGTGTCACTAAGAGCTGACTGACACAGATAAGAAACTTACGAATTTGGACAGTGGGAGGGCTGTGAGCCTATTCTTGGCAATAACTGCCCGGAGGAGGACAGCTCTGGGAGCTCATCTTGAAGGTCAGGGTCTAGAGCAGGGAAGACAAGAGGAAAGCAACTCGGGCAAAGGAACTTCAGAGGCCCAAATGTCCATGGTGTCTCGTTGTCAATGCATGGGCATCACAAGCCTTTTTACTGGGGGTACGTGGGTGGCTCGGTCGGTTGAACATCTGACTCTTGACTTTGGCTCAGGTCATGATCTCAGAGGCCTGGGACCAAATCCCACATCGGGCCCCATGCTGAGTGTGGAGCCTGCTTCAGATTCTCTCTCTCCCCCTCTGCCCCTTTCCCCCACTCGTGCTTTCTTTTTCTTGCTCTCTCTAAAATCCAGACGGAAGAGTCTTCGTATTGTTCTCCTTTATGAACTTAATATCTTTGAAAAAATTTAACATTTTATTATATGTACCTTTTAAAGAGAAAAACTAGGCAGAGCTGTTCCTGCGGTATAATTGGAATAGGATAACCGATGCAATATTCTGCCCACCGACATTGTCCCCTTGCTGGTGTTTGTATCCATCCACTTGTTCAAGTTCTCAGTAGCTCTAATAAATGCAGTTATCTTTGAAATGGGTGTGGCTCAAGATATTGTCATATGTTAACGGTTTACTTATTTATTTTATTTTTTCAGAACTTACTTAAATGACTTGCTCAGTTCCCCCCCCCTTTTTTTTAATGTTTATTTTTGAGAGAGAGCATGCACACCAGTGGCGGAGGGGCAGAGAGAGGGGGACAGAGGGTCCAAAGCAGGCTCCATGCTGACAGCAGAGAGCCTGATGCGGGGTTCGAACTCACCGGCTGTGAGATCATGACCTGAGCCAACGCAGGACGCATAACTGACTGAGCCACCCAGACGCCCCTATTAACAGTTTATTTTAAGCTAATTAATGTATTCTCTCCTTACTTTGTCTGAAACTGGAAGTTGTGTACTGGGTTAGTGATTGGTTCAGCACAATAGGACTTGGTCAGTGATTGCCAATCCCTACATTTTTTGCCCCCTCTTCTAATTCAGGGCCAGCCAGGGAAAGCCAAATATACCTCCCAAACCAATCATTAAAAGCCCTGCTTTTAGAGAGCCTGCCTCCAGATTCCTCCTGCTAACAACCTTCAATAAGAGCATACTAGCATCTTCCTTTTTTTTTTTTACCCTAAAACTTACCATATTCCCCTTACCGCATCATCCCACAAGTAATGGTGGCTGACTCCTCAGCTGTAGCACAGTCTGAATAAATAGAATCTATTTGTTCTAATTTGGAGACGGGAGGTGGTCTCAGTTTATTTCCATACATGCTACTGGAGGGCAAATAAAATTTTGTTTAATTAAAAAAAATTTAATGTTTATTTTGAGAGACATTCAGACAGACAGAGTGCGAGTGGGGGAGGGGCAGAGAGAGAGAAACAGAGAGAGACAGAGAATCCGAAGTAGGCTCCAGGCTCTGAACCATCAGCACAGGGGCTTGAACTCATGACCTGTGAGATCATGACTTGAGCCCAAGTTGGACGCTCAACCTACTGAGCCACCCAGGAGCCCCATTTTTTTAATGTTTTATTTATTTTTGAGAGACAGAGAGAGAGAGAGAAAGAGATCGAGTGGGGGAAGTGCAGAGAGAGAGAGGGATCCCACAGAATCCTAAGCAGGCTCCAGGCTCTGAGCTGTCAGCACAGAGTCCTACATGGGGCCGGAACCCACAAACTGTAAGATCGTGACCTGAGCCAAAGTCAGCCGCTCAACAGACTGAGCAACCCAGGCACCCTGCAAACAAAATGTTTATTGAGACTTTCAGGTCTCAAGTACTCTGTCCTCTGCGAAGGTGTTGAAAGACTAGAAATAGTCCCTGGCCTTGTGAATGGGACTGACAGTCTAGTAGGAGAGACAGAATAACACCTCCTCCCCACAAAAGTTAAAATAAAATAGATGCATAAAATGATAAAATGACATAAGATGGTCACAAACTGTGCTCATGAAACAAAGGGACTGTTTTGAAGGAGAGGGGAGTAACTTCTCAAGTTGATATGGGCAGATCTCCCTAAAGATGCAGAATGAGGGAGACTGGCCTAGCATAGAATTTGCGAGGCAGAGGTAGGGATGAGCTAGGACGGACTGTGTGGAGTGCTCTGGGCGTGAGGGAACATTCTGAAGCAAGTATTCTTCCATTTTACAGATGGGAAAAGTGAAGCTCAGAGTGAAAGAGTTGTCCAGAGTTTCACAGCCTGCGACTGGCAGTGAGAGAGAGTGTCTATCTCAGTTTCTCCTACATCCCTGCCCTCCAGGGCTTCTAGGGCATCTGGCCTAGGTGTAGGTTATTTGAATGAAGGAGTAAGGAGAGGGGGGAAAAAGTATTAATGGAAGACAGTGTCTGAATTTGCAGGATAGGAAGGATTTTTGAGTTGGACACATCGGGAAATAAGATAAACTTAAAAAAAAAAAAGTGAGGGGCGCCTGGGTGGCTCAGTCGGTTAAGTGTTGGACTTTGGCTCAGGTCATGATCTCCCAATTTATGGGTTCGAGCCCCATGTGGGCTCTGTGCTGTCAGCACAGACCCTGGAGCCTGTTTCGGATTCTGTGTCTCCCTCTCTCACTCTGTCCCTCTGCCACTCCTCTCTCTCTCTCTCTCTCTCTCTCTCTCTGTCTCTCTCTCTCAAAAATAAATAATAAACATTAAAAAAAAAAGTGTTGGCAGGATCCATTAAGGGAGCAAACAAAAACTTTTGAGAGGATTCGTAGATTCCGTGGCAGATGTAGCCTCCAGGGTCCCTCACTGCAAACAGTCCTTCTGCTCTATTTAGGGAGCTGGCTGGTTTTGGTTTTCCTTAGTTTGTTTCTGGAATTTGAGCCTGTATCATTTATTTAACCTTCCTCTTCTCCCCTCTCTACCGCCTAAACAAGAAGAAAAAGAAAAAGACACATGATACAAGTTCCCTCTCTCTTGTTTTACCTTGGTGTCATGTCTGGGACAAATCCACGCTCGGAGAATGGCTTGGTTGTCCATTAAGGGCCTGGTGCTGCCTGCTGGTCCCCTAGGTAGCCCTTTCCATCAGCCGGATGCTTCCACGTCACCTGTGACTCAGAAGCCCAGGTCCCCAAACACCTCCTTGGCTGAGAGTCCACGCTAGGAAAATAGCGCTCAGTCCACGCTGAAAGCGACCACGGTGCTCATCAAAACATGCTGTGTCTGGCAGGATCTTCCCGTGCCGCTCTGATTGCTGTGTTGCTGTCATTTTATGATTTCTTAGGGATTCGGTGACTCACTGATCTCAAGGCTTTTGTGACTGTCGTGTCTCCTGAAAATTACAGATACCTAGTGGGACCTGTTTAAGCATCACCGCGAAGCTTCAGGAGGAAGCATGCCGCCCTTTCTCTGTTTGGAAGGGCTGAGCATCAACCATCACCAGAGCTCCCAGAAGTGGCCCCTGATGCAACCGAGGAGTTTGGGAGACAAGCTGGAGGGTCCCATCACTCCACACATAAAGAATACACACAAGAGCAACGTTTCTCCAATGTGTTGTCACATCGTGAGACTCTGGAGATGTGAGACTCAGGCTCTGGAGATGTGAGTGTGGGTGGAGAGAGAAGGTGGGACTTGAGGCTGAAAAGAACACAGCTTTCCTCTGGGTGGAGCACCACAGCTTTTATGTGGTCATCCTACCTTGTGTTACGTGAAGGGAAGCAGAAATGAAATTACGGTGGGACTGATGATTATATTGCCTGTGTACAGTTCCGTTTATGAGCTGTTCATCTCTAGCCAAGTCACATCGCATTATGTAATGATACTATTGCCTCTCTCCAGAAGATAGAGTTTAAGAAAATAATCTCCTAGTACTTTGAAATACTAATTCTGCAGAGAATTCACTCTGATGGGTGTGCAACAATGCAAATGCTTCTTGGCATTCCTCGCTGGGAATCAGAAGAGGTGAGAAAAGTTTGGTCCTTTTAGATTTCAGAGTTAATGCATCTCCTGGGAGTATTAAAACCCGAGGCATAGCTTCAGACCTGGAATTGCTGGCCTCCATAATTTCTTTGTCTTGGATGAAAGCCTGCAAAATAGAGGATTCCTCTCATTTTATAAGCTGGGAAATCCAAGTCCTAAGGGTTAAACATTTTGACCAAGTCCAAAAAATTAAATGGCATCTTTTTATATATGCACCAAAATTGGACAAAATCTATAGCTTGAGTATTGTGCCTTGTAAACTTTTTAGTTTTTCCTCTAAGAACTGTGGAACCGGTAGTTTTCTTGGTTTCCTGCTTTACCCTGGAAGTCACAATGACAGTCACATTTCCATGGAAAACAGGTTTTAGTGGCACATCCCTGACTCCAGACTTTAAATCTCAAGCTCTCTCTACATTTAACTATTGAGTCCTATTGTGTAAAGCTGAAGGAGACATATATTTTTACCTGCACAGACTCTCCTCTTTCTTTTGTGGTAACAAAAGGCCTCCCTTTCCTTTTACAAGTCCCCCCCTCCATTTCCCAGTGGGACTCACGTTCTCACAGATGATTAATGACTGTTCCAGGCCCCATGACAGAGTTAGTGGGTCAAGGTAGGCATGTGATATGATCGAGATAAGGCCAATCAAAGTATTTTGAAAGAATCATTTTGGATGCTCAAATAAGGAAGATGTTCTCTCCTCTGACATGAGAGCTCAGGGGTATTTGAGTCTATTTCTTTTTTTTTTCACCACATGGAGGGATCCTGCTTGACAATAAAGCCAACTCACAGGAAGTGGGATAATGGAAAGAAAGAGACAGAGAGGATGGAGAGAAGGAGGAAGGTGATGAAGAGGAGAAGAGGGAGACGTCCTCATGACACTGTGTATTTTACAATCCAGCCAGTTGAAACCACTTTATATATCTATGTATCTATCAAGCATATATTTATTTAATTTTTAGGATAATTTGAGTTGGGTTTGTTAATGTAAATACATGTGTCCTGAGTCACATAACGGACAAATATATGGGTCAATTCTCAGAATATCATATCTTAAATAGCATGTGTTGAATGTATATGATTCATATAACATGATGTTATATATGTTCTGTAATAGTAAACACAATGACACCTATCATTTATATAGTAGACACTCAATAAAGATGTGTTGAATGAATGAGTAGAGCCTAGAGGGTGCAGATGATTGTTATAAATTTCTTCAAAGTCTAGGAACGGAGCTAAGAAAGGTCCACCTCTGAAATAGAAACTACTAAAAACCAGCTCACAACGTGTACAGTACAATGCAATGTCGAATCTCTAATATCACACACCAGAAACTAATATTACACTGTATGTTAACTAATGAATTTGAATAAAAACTCAAGAAAAATAAATCACATAGGTGAGAAATAAAAAAAAAAATGCAAGGCCCACCAACATATGTTTTGAAAGTATAGTTGATCCATTTTTAATTTTTTGAGGAACCTCCACACTGTTTTCCAGAGTGGCTGTACCAGTTTGCATTCCCACCAACAGTGCAAGAGGGTTCCCGTTTCTCCACATCCTCGCCAGCATCTAGAGTCTCCTGATTTGTTCATTTTAGCCACTCTAACTGGTGTGCGGTGATATCTCAGTGTGATTTTGATTTGTATTTCCCTGATGAGGAGTGATGCTGAGCATCTTTTCATGTGCCTGTTGGCCATCCAGATGTCTTCTTTAGAGAAGTGTCTATTCATGTCTTCTGTCCATTTCTTCACTGGATTATATGTTTTTCAGGTGTGGAGTTTGGTGAGTTCTTTATAGATTTTGGATACTAGCCCTTTGTCCGATATGTCATTTGCAAATATCTTTTCCCATTCCGCCAGTTGCCTTTTAGTTTTGTTGATTGTTTCCTTTGCAGTGCAGAAGCTTTTTATCTTCATGAGGTCCCAGTAGTTCATTTTTGCTTTTAATTCCCTTGCTTCTGGCGATGTGTTAAGTAAGAAACTGCTGCGGCTGAGGTCAAAGAGGTTTTTTCCTGCTTTCTCCTCTAGGATTTTGATGGTTTCCTGTCTCACATTCAGATCCTTTATCCATTTTGAGTTTATTTTTGTGAATGGTGTAAGAAAGCAGCCTAGTTTCATTCTTCTGCGTGGTGCCGTCCAGTTCTCCCAGCACCATTTGTTAAAGACACTGTCTTTTTTCCATTGGATACCCTATGACCCAGCAATAGCACTGCTAGGAATTTACCCAAGGGATGCAGGAGTGCTGATGCATAGGGGCACTTGTACCTCAATGTTCATAGCAGCACTGTCAACAATAGCCAAATTATGGAAAGAGACTAAATGTCCATCAACTGACAAATGGATAAAGAAATTGTGGTTTATATACACAATGGAATACTACTTGGCAGTGAGAAAGAATGAAATATGGCCTTTTGTAGCAACATGGATGGAACTGGAGAGTGTTATGCGAAGTGAAATAAGTCATACAGAGAAAGACAGGTACCATATGTTTTCACTCTTATGTGGATCCTGAGAAATTTAACAGAAGACCATGGGGGAGGGGAAGGGAAAAAAAAGTTAGAGAGGGAGGGACCCAAACCATAAGAGACTCTTGAAAACTGAGAATAAACTGAGGGTTGATGGGGGGTGGGAGGGAGGGGAAGGTGGGTGATGGGCATCGAGGAAGGCACCTGTTGGGCTGAGCACTGGATGTTGTATGGAAACCAATTTGACAATAAACTTCATATTAAAAATATAATTTTCAAACCCAATAACAGCAATGATTTTACAAATTAAAAAAAAAAAAACGCAAGTATAGTTGATTCAACGAGGTCATCTACTAAATCCAATTAAACAGATAGGATATTTTGCAAAAACTCTTAGCAGCTCTACTGGACTATAACGTGATGAAGAAAGCTCCTGTCTTACAACAAAAGAGCAATGAGCTAAATGAAGTTGAGTCAGCAGTAGGGAGTGCTAATGTGTTTCCATTCTACTTGGCTAAGTTTGGAAAGACCAATCCAGCCAGTGTTGTCAGGAATACAGGTGTGTGTCCAAATCCTTTCACTCTAATTTTGTACTTTCAAGCAATCTTTGGCAGATATATGAGTTTAATTAGGTCCAGCTTCATGGGCATGTGACCTGCGCAGTTATACAAGGTCTTTGCTCTTAGAAGAGCCTGGGGCTTCGTTTAATGCCCTGCCATTGCTGTCTTGAAATTCTTAATCATTCTGAGCAAAGGGGTCCTATATTTTCATTTTGTAATGGGACCTCCCCGTTATGTAGCCAGTCCTGAGTCTAATTTGTGGTTATGTTTCTCATTCAAAATTAATAAAATGGGATTTTGCATTATCAATCAATCTTCAGTGGATCTGCTTGATTAAAGGCAGTTTTCCACCAAACATGAAAAGTCACAATAAGGTTTATAGAGTCAAATTTCTGAATCTTCCGAACTCAGAATCAGAACCCAGAATGAATGTGGCAATATTATGGACAGTTACTACTTAAAAAAGCCCTAAGAAGGTTAATCGTTAGTATCTATTTAGCCTCAAAGTATAAATACATGTGTACCAGTTTATGATGAGTAGAGAGATAAAAATGATCCCTTCAAAAAGGCACAGCTATAGCAAATAGATATGTTGTCTTCCATAGCTTTACATCAGTTAGTAATTGGGAGATTTGCAAATAGAGCCTATTTCTCACACTGTTAGATTATATCGAGATTACTTCCAATCACACGCACACAAACTTTTCTAGGGAGCTACTTCAGGAAATGTAACGTTTATACAGAATATTGTTGTGATTTTCTTCTACAAAATGAACTCACTGATAGAGAATCTGTATCAGAAAAATATTTTGACTCAACACCGATTAGGTTTTTACTGGCTAGCTTCTCCGTAGTTTTATTCTGTACCAAAAGAAAATCAGCACGTTATTAGTTCAAGATGAGAACCTGACAACCAACTATAATCTCAACTATTGAAATGCATTTTTAAAGACGTTTATGCATTATTCAGTAACCTACCTTGAATCAAACATGTAAAAGCCCAAGAAACAAAAAATATATAATATATAACCAATATTATCACCAGATGGTAGACTTTATTTGTTATCCTAATTCCATTTTACATTTAGAAAATAAATATCAGCATGAATATTTAATACATTTGCTATAACAGAGGCAAAAGGCCAATATTATTATTGTAGGAATGTGAGGCTCAGAACCATTTAACTTTAATGGCACTGTTGTTTTTATATTGCTGCACCATCTATTTTCATTGGAATAAGCTAAAACGTTAGTAGATTGTTGCCAAAAGAGTCTAAGAAGCAACTCTGTATCTTTTCTAAAAGAGCGTGCTTAAGGTCAATATGTTTGTTTAAAAACTAGATCTCTACTTTTTATGCCTTGCTTGATGATCATGCCTTCTGTTCATTCTTTACAAGAGATTAATGAGTTCACATATGAAAATATTTTACCTTGAGAGTTTTAAAGTAGAATACAAGCTTAAAACAAATATGCAACACAAGATTTACCTCGGATCACCTTCTAAGAGTTCATTTATTTGGCCTTATAATGTCTAAATTATTGATGAAAATTCATTGACTCTCAAAGTGTGAAAAGGAAGGGGGTATCAATGTATTTCACAGAGCTCTGGAAATGCGTGTTTTTGTAAAAAGATGCACGGATGCTTCAAGTGTGTTTGTTTGCCGGTGTTCTTATTTGCATTGGAAAGGAGAATTTATGCTGTAAGATGCCCGGCTCTTTTGGGGTGCCCCTAGGAAAAGATGGTTTCTGTGGAGGGTGAAGTAGTTTTAGCCATAGATTTCTAGCTCACTGGCTCCATGGCGAAGACTTTTGTTACCACGGGGTTACATTTGGGGAATCAAAAGAAACCTCAGAAATGGTATAGATTTCCCAGTTTGTTTTACCGGTTTTAATTGTAGGGTTTCAAGGGACATCAATTTCATTTGCTTGTTTTATGTGCTTCTGTTTAACCAAACATAATCATCCATTAATTCATGCAATATACAATCATTGAGTTCTTGTCCCAGAGGATGCCAGGGCTAATGGGAAGACATAACGGCACTGCTGACCAGGGTGGGAAAATCCAAAAACCATTCTGGAGAAATACGGCTTCAACAAGCTGTTGGAAACTCATGCCCACCAGAAGCACGAGTATGACATTATGTTCTACAGCACATCCGAGGACAAAATAGAATAAGTTAGTGTTCTCATTTGTCATGTGAGAACTTAAATCCTTATCTCCGAGAGTTATTATAAAGATAATAAAGTCATCTATAAAAAAACAAAGCAGGCACATCAATCTAATAAATAAAGCATAGAATTACTTGTGATTACATGCATAGAATACATATGCATATACAACAATATATATACCATATGTACTATATATAATATCACATATAGTATATAATGTATACCCATTTATACACACCAATCAACAGAAAGTAAAATATTGGGCAATTTCTGAATAGCAGCATACTACAAGCTACATGTGCTTTGGAGACCTCATAATTGAAGCTCATAAAAATTTCATTCCTGCTGGGCCAATACATGCTCTTGAGAACACAATGAATTTCATGAGAGCAGAGCAACGAGTAGGTTTTCAAAACTGAGGGAACCAAGCGTTGTTTGGATTTAACCTTCGGTCCATTCTCACTCGGCCTCGTAAATAGAAGAAAGCATTTTTTGTGTGTTTGTTTCACTTGCTAATGTCCCGAGCATGGTAAATCCTCTGTAGCACACTCAGAAAGACACTTAAATTCATCACATAATAGGGATACTAACAGAAACTTTATGCAGAAACACAGGCACCCTGAGCCAGGCCATAATATTAGCAACTGTAAATCATTCAAAGAATAGAGGAGCTGGAAAGTATTTTTCCCCAGCTTGATTGGGGTTTAATTGACAAATAAAATTGTAAGCTATTTAAAGTGTGCAGTGTGACAATTTGAGATATATATGTACATATATATGTACATATATTTACATATGCATACATTTTTTTTATTTTTTTAATGTTTTTATTTATTTTTGAGACAGAGAGAGACAGAGCATGAGCAGGGGAGGGGCAGAGAGAGGGGGAGACACAGATTCTGAAGGGGGCTCCAGGCTCTGAGCTGTCAGCACAGAACCCGACGCGGGGCTCAAACTCACGGAGTATGAGATCATGACCTGAGCTGAAGTCGGACACTTAAACGACTGAGCCACCCAGGCACCCCTACATACACACACATTGTAAAAGGATTCCCACCATTGAGTTAGTTAATATATCTATCACCTCACATATTTACTCTTTTTGGTAAGAACATTTAAGTTATAGTTTAGGCAAATTTCAATTATATAATACCATGCTATCAACTATAGTCACATTGTTATGCATTAGATCCTCAGACTTTATTCATCTTATTACTAAAAGGTTGTACCTTTTTAACATCCCCTCTCTGTTCCCTCGACCCCTCCCCCCCCATCCTGACAACTAACTTTGTGTGTGTGTGTGTGTGTGTGTGTGTGTGTTCCGCAAATAAGTGATACCATGTCATATTAGTCTTTCACTGTCTGGTTTATTTCGTTTAGAGTTAATACCCTCCACGTTCATCCACTTTGTTGCAAATCACAGAATTTCCTTCTCTTTTCAGGCTGATGATACTCCGTTATATACATACGCACACATCACGTTTTCCCCATCCACGCAACCATCCACAGACAACTAGGTTGTTTCCATTTCTTGGCTGCTGTGAATGACCGTGCTATGCCAATGGAACCACAGGCATCTCTTGGCGATAATGTCATCCCCTTTGCATATATACCCAGAGATGGTAGTGCTGGGTCTTACTGTAGTTTTCTACTTTTCAATTCTTGAGAAAGCTCTCTAGTATTTTCCATAGTGGCTGCAGGAGTGTAGCTACCCACCAACGGTGTACAAGGGTACCATTCCTCTACATCCTCTTTTGTCTTCCCGATAGGAGCAATCCTAACAGGTGTGAAGTAATAGCTCATTGTGGTTTTGATTTGCATTTCCCTGATGATTTGCGATGTTGAGCACCTTTTTACATACGTGTTGTCCACGCGTGTATCTTCTTTGGAAAAATGTCTATTCATCTCCTTTGTCCATTTTTTAATTGAATGGGTTGGATTTTATTGCTATCAAATTGTATGTGTGTGTTTTCCTTTCTAATTTTTTAAATATTTATTTATTTTTGAGACGGAGACAGAGCGCGAGTGGGGGAGGGGCAGAGAGAGAGAGAGAGACAGAGAGAGAGAGAGAGAGAGAGACAGAATCGGAAGCAGGCTCCAGGCTCCGAGCTGTCAGTCCAGAGCCCGACCGGGGCTCCAACCCAGGATCCTTGAGATCATGACCTGAGCTGACGTCGGACGATTAACCAACTGAGCCACCCAGGCTCCCCGAATTATATGAGCTTTTTAAAATATATTTCAGACATTAACCTCTTATCAGATATGTGATTTGCAAATATTTTCTCCCATTCCCTAGGTTGCCTTTTTTGTTGTTGTTGTCTTGTTTGCTGTGCAGAAGTTCCTCAGTTTGATGTAGTCCCAATTGTTTATTTTTGCTTTTGTTACTTGTGCTTTTGTTGTCATACCCAAAAAGTCATTGCGAAAACCAATGTCAAGAAGCTTGTTCCTTATGTTTTCCTCTAAGAGTTTTATGATTTCAGGTCTTCTGTTCAAATCTTTAGTCTGCTTTGAGTTTATTTTTGTCTATGGAGTAAGATAGGGGTCCAGTTTCATTCTTTTGCATGTGGTTGTCCAGTTTTCTTAACACTTTATGAAAATGAAGAGATTGTCCTTTCCCCATTATACATTCTTGACTCCTTTGTCACAAATGAATTGACCATATACGTATGGATTTATTTCAGGGTTCTCTATTCTGTTCCACTGTTCCTATGTCTGTTTTTATGTCACTACATGTTTTGATTACTGTTTTGATTACGATAGCTTTCTAATATAGTTTGAAATCAGAAAGTGTGATGTCTCCAATTTTATTCATTTTTCTCAGGATTGCCTTGCATATTTGGGATCTTTGGTGGTTCCATACAAATTCTATTTATGTGAAAAAGGCCATTGGAATTTTAACAGAAATTGCATTGAATCTGCAGATTGTTTTTAGTAGTATGAATATTAATTCTTCCAATTATTGGAATTATTCCAGTATTCCCTGAACACAGAATATCTTACTGTTTATTTTTCTCCTCTCCAGTTTCTTCCATCAATGCATTACAACTTTAGTGTAGAGATCTTTTGCTTCCTTGGTTAAACTTATTCTAAGTATTTTATTCTTTTTGGTGCTATAATAAATGGGAACTCTTTCTTAATTTCCTTTTCTTAGTTCTCTTTCTTTCTGAATTTCTCTTTGATATTCATTGTTGGTACATAGAAACACGACTGACTTTAGTACACTATATCCTGCAACTTTACTGAAACCATTTATTAGTTCTAGCAGTTTTTTGGTGGAGCCTATAGGATATTCTATATAATAACATCATATTTCTATATATAACATCATATCTTCTAAAAATGAGACAGTGTTACTTCTTCCTTTTGAATGTGGATGTCTTTTATTTCTTTTTTCTTGCTCTAGCTGGGGCTTCCAGTACTATGCTGGATAAGAGTGGTGAGCGAGCTTCCTTATCCTGTTCTTGAACTTAGAGGAAAAGCTTTCAGCATTTAACCACTGAGTATGATGTTAGTCATGGGCTTTTTATATATGGCCTTTGTTATGTTTTGTGGTATGCTTTCTCTATAGCCAGTGTGTTGAGAGCTTTTATTGTGAAAGGATGCTAAATTTTGTCAAATGCTTTATCTGCATCTATTAAAATAATCACATGATTTTTAACTTTCATTTTGTTAATGTGGTGTATCACATGGATTTGCAGATATTGGGGTGTACTTACATCCCTGGAAAAAGTTCCATTTGATCATGGTGTCTGTCCTTTGAATGTATTGTTGAATTCGGTTTGCTAGTATTTTGTTGAGGACTTTTGCATGTGTGTTCATCAAATAAGCTTGCAAGTGTTCCTGCCTCTTCTATTCTGGGGAAGGATTTTGAGAAGGATTGTTATTAAATCTTTAAATTTCTGTGAGAAGTCACTGGTGAAGCTATTTGGTCCTGGACTTTTCTTTGTTGGGAAGTTTTTGATTAATGATTCAATCTTCTTACTAATAATTCCACTCTTCCATTCAGGTTTTTTTTTATTATTATTTCTTCACAACTCAGTCTTGATAGGTTGTATATTTCTGGGAAATAATTTCTAGGTTGTCAAATTTGTTAGTGAAAAATTGGTCATAGTTACTAGTCTCTCATGATCCTCTGTATTTCTGTGGTATCAGTTGTTAATGTCTCTTCTTTCATTTCTAATTTAATTTGTATCTTTTATTTTTCTTGGTAAATCTAGTTAAAGGTTTATCAATTATGTGTATCTTTTTAAAAAAATAAGTCTTCTGGAACGCTTGGGTGGCTCAGTCAGTTAAGCGATGACTTCTTCTCAGGTCATGCTCTCACGGCTCATGAGCTAAAGCACCACATCGGCCTCTGTGCTGACAGCTCAGAGCCTGGAAACTGCTTCGGATTCTGTGTCTCCCCCTCTCTCTGCCCCTCCCCCACT
>NW_024412433.1:17152443-17211918 GCF_014898765.1 Herpailurus yagouaroundi
TCTGTGTCTCCCCCTCTCTCTGCCCCCCCCCCCCCACTCTCTCTCTCAAAAATAAAATAAACAGGGGCGCCTGGGTGGCTCAGTCGGTTCAGCGTCCGACTTCGGCTCAGGTCATGATCTCATGGTCTGTGAGTTCCAGCCCCGCGTCGGGCTCTATGCTGATGGCTCAGAGCCTGGAGCCCCCTTCAGATTCTGTGTCTCCCTCTCTCTCTGCCCCTCCCCCGTTCATGCTCTGTCTCTCTCTGTCTCAAAAATAAACGTTAAAAAAAATTTAAAAAAAATAAAATAAATATTAAAAAATAAAAAAAATGTCTTCCATTTTACTGATCTTTTTTATTGTATTTTTAGTCGACATTTCATTTATTTCTACTCAGACATTTATTTATTGTTTCCTTCCTTCTGTTTCCTTTTTTGAGCTTAGTGTGTCCTTTCCCTTGTACTTTGTGATGTAAAGGTAGGTTTCTTATTTGAGTTTTTTTTCTTAATGTAAGTATTTATTGCTATACACTTCCTTTTAGAATGATTTTTGCAGCATCCCACAAGCTTTGGTATGCTGTGTTTTCATTTTCATTTATCTCAAGATACTGTTTTATTTCTTTTTTATTTCTCTTTTCTTCTTTGACCTATTGGTTGTGCAGAAACACGTTGTTTAATTTCTAGGTATTTGTGAGTTTCCCAGTTTTCTACTTGTAATTGATTTCTATTTTTATACTGCTATGATTGGAAAAGACTCTTTATTTGATTTCCATCTTATTATATCTATTAAGTCATGTGTTTTGGCCTAACGTATAGTTTATCCTAACAATATTCCATGTACACTTGACAAGAGTGTATATTTTGTTGCTGTTGGTCAGAATTTTCTCTTTGTCTTTTAAGCCCATCTGGTATAATGTGTAGTTTAAGTCCTATGTTTCATTATTGATTTCCTGTCTGGATGATCTATCTGTTGTTGAAAGTGGATTATTGAAGATCCCTACCATTATTGTATTGCTGTCTATTTCTTGCTTTAGATTTGTTAATATTTGCTTTATGTACTTAGGTACTCCTATGTTGAAAGCATAAATAGTTACAATCGTTATATCCTGTTGATGTTTGATCCTTCCATTGTTATATAATGACCCTCTTTGTCTCTTGTCACAGTCCTTGGCTAAAATCTTGTTTGTTTGTTTTGTTTTTTTGTTATTATGCCTATAGATACCTCTGCTTTCATATGTTTTCCATTTTCATGGAATATCTTTTTCCATCCCTTCTCTTTCAGTCTTTCTATGCCCTTAAAGCTGAGGTGAGTTTCTTATAAGCAACATGTAGTTGGGCCTTGGTTTTTGATCCATTTAGCCACTCTATGTACTTGGGAGAATTTAGTCCATTTACAGTTAAGGTAATTATTGACAGGCAACTTACTGTTGCTATTTTGTTAATTGTTCTCTGGTTGTTTTGTAATTCTTTAATTCTTTTATTATTCTCTTCCTCTTTTCCTTTGTGATGTGATGATTTTCTATACTTGTATTCTTTGATTTTATTATCTCACTTTATTTTATCTTTTGTGTATCTACTATAGACTTTTACCCTGTTGTTACAATGAGGCTTACATAAAGTATTTATATTTAATATTTATAACAGTCTATTGTAAGCTAATAAAAACTTCAAGTGCATAGCAAAGCTACCCCACCCCCATATTTTATGCTTTTGATGTCACAACTTACATCTTTTACATGTATGTCTGCTAATTACTGTCACTACAGTCACTTTAAATACTTTTGTCTTTTGGGGTGCCCTGGGTGGCTCAGTTGGTTAAGCATTCCACTTAAGCTCAGGTCATGATCTCACGGTTCATGAGTTCCAGCCCCACATTGGGCTCTGTGCTGACAGCTCAAAGTCTGGAGCCTGTTTCAGATTCTGTCTCTTCCTCTCTTTCTGCCCCTCCCTTGCTCTCTCTCTCTCTCAAATATAAACATTAAAAAAATTAAAAACACACAAACAAAACAAAACAAAAAAAACTTTCTTTTAACTTTCATACTAGGGCTATAAGTGATTCACTGCCAATTAGAACAGTATTCTGAATTTAAATATATATTTGTGTTTACCTGTTGGTTTTAAACTTTAATGTGTTTTCATATTACTAATCAGTGTCTTTTTTCTTTCAGCTGGAAGGCATTTTTTAAAACATTTTTGTAAGGCCAGTCTAGTGGTGATGAGCAACTTCAGCTTTTGTCTGTCTAGAAAACTCTTCATCTCCTTCAATTCTTAAGAACACTTTTGCCATATGGAGTATGCTTGCTTGGTAGTTCTTTCTTTCAATACTTTGAATATGTCATGCTAAATATTTTCTGCTGAAAATATGCTGGTAGTCTTATGGGCATTCCTTTGCATACAACAAGTTGTTTTTCTCTTACTACTTTTAAGATTCTCTTCTTGTCTTTAACTTTTGATAATTTAATTATAGTGTTTCTCAGGGCTTTTGGATCTGGATTCCTGTTCCTTTCCCCAAGGTAGAAAAGTTTTCAGTCATTATTTCTTTGGATAAGCTTTCTTTTTCTTTTCCTTTCTCTTTTCTCCTTCTGGGACCTGTATAATATATCTATATCTATATTTATATCTATATCTACATGTATCTATATATACATATCTATTATATATATTCATATTTCATAGGTCCACTTGATGGTATCCCATATATATATATATATATATATATACACATATATACACACACACATATCCCATACATATATACATATAATATTCATAATCATATTCACATTTTATATTCATATTCATATTTCATAAGTCATTACATATACATATGCATATACACACATCCCATATGCATTTACATACAATATTCATATTCATATATCATAGGTCCATTTGATGGTATCCTATAGGTCCTCTAAGCTATCTTCACTGTATTTCATTTTTTCCCATTTTTATTCCTCTGACTGAATGAATTCCATTGCCCTCTCTGAGTCCACTGATCCTTACTTCCATTAATTTAGTCTGCTTTTGAGCCCTGCTATTGAATTTTTCATTTCAGTTATTGTATTCTTCAACTTCATGATTTCTGTTTGATACTTTTTAATATTTTCAATTTGTTGAAATTCTCACTTCGCTTATCCATTGCTCTCCTGACCTACATGAACAGTTTTATGACCGCTATTTTGGACTCTCTATTGGATGAAATATTTATCTCTGTTTGATTAAGATTAATTTCTGGGTATTTATCTTGTTCTTTTGTTTCAAACATATTCCTCTGTTTCTTCATTTTCCTTGACTCTCTGTATTGGTCTCTGTACATTAGAAAAACAGATAACTCTTTCATTCTTGACCGAGTGGACTTCTGTAGAAAAGTAAGCCTATTGATCAGTAAAGCCTGAGATGCTAACTGTCTCTCAAACTTTTGTATTGTCCAAGCCTCCTTCTGTGTCCTCAGTGGCTCCCAGAACTTGAGATTGTGCCGAGATCCATCAGTGTCCCAAAGAGGAAGATTGCAATTAGTATCTAGCAAGCTGATTAAAAACTAGAATCCCAGGCAGTTGCTGGGAAAGTATGTGGTTAAGGCCCTTCCAGGGAGAAAGTGAGAGAGAGACATTTTTGCTTGCTTCCTCTGTGTTGGGTCCAGGTCTCTGGTCACGGTGGTGGAGGGAGGGTTAATTTTGTGCTATTAAAAGCTGTTTCTTTGTTTGCTACAAGTTCTGTGGTACTTGTGAATGCAAGCCTGTTGGCTGTTAGAGTTAGATGATGTGAGGACCCATTCCTAGAATGAAAACTAAGATACTTATTTGTATTTAAATGATCAGAATGATACTATTTTCCCAGGGATGGGAAATAAATATTGCAACCTTAGATAGCATGACAAAAATAGATTATTTTCTGTTGAACATAATCTAAAGCTAATGGATTCTTTATATTTCGGAAGTATAAGGATTATAAAAAATAAAACACAGCTGATCTTAGTAGTTCATCATTATGATCTAAAGTTTATCATTATATTTGGGGAAGCTGAAATCCTCTTAATCATATAAAAAATTGATCAATAACTTCTTTATACTAAATGAACACGTGACACATCAGGGTCGAATTTGAATGAGAAATTAATTATGGTATAAATGATTGCTTTTATAAGAGAATCTTATGGGACTCTTCAAAAGAAAACTAACTCATTCTTCCTAAAAAAACACTCAAGGGGCAAACATATATGTTATCTCCTAGGTGATACTGACTCATTGGATAATTGGGTCTCATGTCATAATAAGAGAGAGTAATTCCCCCCGGGCAATGATGCACTTAAACAAAATAGGTCAGAGGTATGAATAACAGAAGAGGCAGTTAGAAAAATTCAGAGTCAGCTCAGAGATTGTTTGAAAACAATTCCTGTCTCCGGGGACAGTTTTGTTTTCATTAGCGGCCAAATATTCCCAAACAAATGAAGGGAGAACGAAGTCAGATAAATGTATGAAGACTTACACGAGGGTACCGGAACTTTGTCCACATGCTACTGAGCGCATCAGCAGAACAGCATAATGCAGTCCGAATGTGTGGGCTAATGGCTAATTTGTATTGTCTTCTAGGTTTAAGAACAGCTAATTTTTCTTCCGTAAACCAAGTTTGCACTCGGCAGCACTCTAGGGCAATCGTATTTGTATTTTGCTAATCACAGTTTCGACATAATGCTATTTGCTCCCTGATGATCCACTAAGGCCACTCTCAGTCTTATCCCCAAACACGTCCTCAATGCTGACACGTATGCACAACTATTGAAGATTGCTAAGAAGTAGTTCTGTGCTGTAGACATTGCCACGGGGAACCAAACACAGAGATGTCATTTCATTTACGCCTTCCTGCTCTTTCCTCTCTTGCGTCTACTTTATTGGATATTGATTCCATTCGGAAAGGCTTCTATCTCCTGTCTCTTGTTTGGAGGTATTAGGAGCTGACAGAGGGTCACATACAGGCTCCGAATTTATACGGATGTTCTAAAACGTCAAGCTTTTTATTTTTTTTTTATTATTTTTTTAATTTTCTTTTTCAACGTTTATTTATTTTTGGGATAGAGAGAGACAGAGCATGAACGGGGGAGGGGCAGAGAGAGGGAGACACAGAATCGGAAACAGGCTCCAGGCTCCGAGCCATCAGCCAGAGCCTGACGCGGGGCTCGAACTCACAGACCGCGAGATCGTGACCCGGCTGAAGTCGGACGCCTAACCGACTGCGCCACCCAGGCGCCCCAAACGTCAAGCTTTTTATTTTTATTTTTATTTATTTTTATTTTTTTTTCAACGTTTATTTATTTTTGGGACAGAGAGAGACAGAGCATGAACGGGGGAGGGGCAGAGAGAGAGGGAGACACAGAATCGGAAACAAGCTCCAGGCTCTGAGCCATCAGCCCAGAGCCCGACGCGGGGCTCGAACTCACGGACCGCAAGATCGTGACCTGGCTGAAGTCGGACGCTTAACCGACAGCGCCACCCAGGCGCCCCCGTCAAGCTTTTTAAAACAAAGATCGTTCATGCTCTTCCTGCCAGTTTGCTTAACTCATTTCACCCTCTCCCTTGTTCTCTGGCCCTGAGAGTCAAACTGATGCTCCCCTTCTATTCCCTCGTGGGAAGAGTTTGATGTAAACGAGAAAGTTGGTAGAGAAATACAGACTCAGGTAATAGGGGCCTAATTATCAGCCTTTGCCACATTTTAGGAAAGACAAAAGGTCAAAGCTATAGAGGCATCATTCTGAACGCAGAGGTATTGATAAGCATGTTCTAGCTTGCAGGTTAAGTCTTTCGTTGTTTATCATTTCTCTTCCCTTCCTTCTCTCCCCGCTTACAAAATAGAATCATTGTAAAAGTACCTTTGGAACTGTTTATATGACTACCTGCCACATTAAACAGAATTCTGACCCCCCAGTGTGAGACCAGATTTACTGGTTTGGCTTAAATAAAAATGCAATAAAATTGTATCATCTATGGCTAACTAATAGGGACCTCTCAATCTGTGCTCTGGTGAGCATTAGGTTAGCAGGTAGTTAATGATTACTACTCATTTCCTAGATCTGTGTTGTCTACCGTTGCATTTTGATTCAAAGAGCTGTAGAAATACAAATAATGGTGATAAAAATGTGATCGCGTTCGACCAGAACGCTGAGATACAAACAATTAAAAAAATTATTGAAGCTCTGTTAATATTTACTATTTTAGGTCAAAAGTTCAAGGAAATCAGTACGAGTGAATTGATACTCACTTACATGAAAAACATGAACAGAAGGGTTAGTTAAGGATGAATTTAATGTAAGCCAACAGCAATACTGCAATGCATTAATAGTTTTGACGAACTAGGAAAAGCTTTTTTTTTTTTTTAATTTTTAACGTTTTATTTATTTTTGAGACAGAGAGAGACAGAGCATGAACAGGGGAGGGTCAGCGAGAGGGAGACACAGAATCTGAAACAGGCTCCAGGCTCTGAGCTGTCAGCACAGAGCCAGCCGCGGGGCTCGAACTCACGGACCGCGAGATCTTGACCTGAGCCGAGGTCGGCCGCTTAACCGACTGAGCCACCCAGGCGCCCCATTTTTTTTTTTTAATTTTTTTTTAACTAGGAAAAGCTTTGAATGGGGAGACAGAGTTTGAGCCCAGGCTCTGCCTCTCCTTCATTGGTCATCTGACCCCGGACAAGTCCTCGATGCTTAGATTTTCACATCAACACAATGAGGGATTTGAATTAAATGCCCTAAGTTTACACTAAAACCTGATGTAGGGTTATAAAGGCAAGATGAGCAAGAAGAAGAAATAAAAAGTTGATTGATTTAATGGAAGGAGAGATTTGTACTGAGAAGTCAATGTGATAACCTTGGATATAAGATTATGTGAAACCTTGTTGATGTTAGAGTAAATCAGATAGTTATTAAAGAATCAAAAAATCGTAAGTAAGGTAATAAACAGGGTGTAAGTGTTGGTATAAGGGAATGTGACATATGAATTTAGAGAAAAATTAAATAAGATAACAACAATTAGAAGGATTTTTTTGCAGTAAATTCAATGGTGATATCCTATACTATTGTAACCGCAACAATAGGAACAAACATGCATTTATTTCTTACTTTCTGGCTAATACTATATTAAGTATTATATAAGCACTGTGTCATTTAATATGCCATATAAGAGACATCTCCATAGAAAAAATTAAATCAGCAGGTCATGCTGGATAATACAAAAGTAATGTTAAAACTAGCCAATCGTGATAAAAAAGGTGTTTTTTTTATTGTTAATGTTTATTTATGTTTGAGAAAGAGAGACACAGCACAAGTGGGAGAGGGTCAGAGAGAGAGGGAGACACAGAATCGGAAACAGGCTCCAGGCTCTGAGCTGTCTTCACAGAGCCCAACGCGGGGCTCGAACTAAACAGACCACGAGATCATGGCCTGAGCCGAAGTTGGATGCTTAATGGACTGAGCCACCCAGGCACCCCGTGATAAAAAATTTTCAGTTTGAATTCTGCCACATGATGATGCCATTGAATTCAGAAAGCCAGTCAGTGTCAGGGGAAAGATTTGGTGATAACTTTTGGCCATGTTGAATTTGAAAGAATTTCCCTAAGGAAATATAAGACATACATTTCTAAGCTATGCTGTGTAGACCTAGGCATTCAGGCCCTAAAAGCAGATGATGTTTACAAATGAGGAAACGTACACAGTGGAACAGGATCAAAGGGCTTGGATTTCAGGGGATAATCATAGATTGGTGAAGTGGAACCAAAGAAAGAAAAAAGGAGAACGGAGGAGAATGGTCACAAATACTAAGAGAAGGGAGAATTTCAAGAAAATTGAGGGGAATTGGAGGGGAACATCGGCAGTGAAAACTGCCATATAGCTCAAGGTGTGTTTCAGGTCTGGAGCAAACAGGTATATTTGGCTAGAAGGACTTAAACTGAAACTCCTGGGGTGCCTGAGTGGCTCAGTCCATTAAGCGTCCAACTCTCGACGTCGGCTCAGGTCATGATCTCACGGTTCCTGAGTTCAAGCCCGGCATCAGGCTCTGCGCTGATAAGGTAGAGCCTGCTTGGGATTCTCTCTTTCTCTCTGTCTAAATATAAGCTTTAAATAAATAAATAAATAAATAAATAAATAGAAACTCCTTCAACATCCACCAAGATACTGACAGTGGACGACACTGAACTTCGTCAGTAAGTGAATTAGGGCTGCGTCTTTATGATATTCAACAAAAACTGATAAAATAGCTCTAGAAGTTGGATCTCAAAACCCATCGGAGAAGAAATGAAACCTACTTCTGTTAAAGATAATTAGAACTATGGAACAGACCCTGGTAACTCCCAGTGCAACTCCTTTTCCCCTCCCCTGCCTCTCACTACCCTCCCCTGCCTCTCGTTCACCCTGACAGAGCCCTGAAATTTTTCAGGTTCCCATTGTCCTCTGCTCAAAATTTGGTTTCATTAGGCAGTTGGCTCCATTGGCAGCCCCAGGGGAACTTCTCTAACATACTCATCATGATCCTGTTTTCTTTGGCTAGTCACTGTTCCAGGCGTGGATATCTGATACCAACCTAGCCAGGGAGAAATAGAAGTTGGCTAGGGGCCTTCTAGGAAAAGTTTTCCTGACTGATTTTAATACCTGTCCTCTGACCCCCCCCACACATACAAGAAAAGAAACCTGACCTTTCCTTCGTAGATCTGGATGGGATGCCTGGAAGTCCTGCAGCCACCTTGTAACCAAGAGGGACGTAACTTTGAGGACAAGAGATGGAACAGAAAAAGGAAGGAACCTGAGTCCTCGAGGATATTATTGAGATGTTTGCCATACCATGCTGCACCTCTAGGATTTTCCTTTACTTAAACTATCGGAATTTTCTGTTGCTTGTAGCTGAATGTAATCTATAATGAAAATGTGAATATTACTTCTGGCATTTTCTTCCCTCCCTCTTAATTTTCTATTGTTATCTTTTATTCAGCTTTTTGTATTTTCTTCCAGTGAAAGTCTTTTACAGAAAATATAACTACTCTATAAAAGCCCCAATTCTAACTCCTAATTTTGTAATTATTGTCACAATTGAATTCTTTGCTGACTAGATTGGGTGGTGTAGTGGTGAGGGGAGGTAAAGAGAGTGTGTGAATACAAGAAGAGTCTATTATTTCCCAATTTTCCTTTCCACAATCACGGCACAGATTTAAAAGGAACTGTGTATAGCATTATTTCAGGGGGATTACAATAAAAACCAAAATCTTTATATAAATTTCTCCAGCCTTTTGTTTTGGGCTCCCATTTTATGACTCTTTTCAGGCATGGCACTTTCATTAACGAGTGCAAGCAAAGCTTCATTGTTCAATATGGCTCTCTAATGAGAAAGAATAAGACTAAGTATTGAGAATGAAAATTGTACATTTTTATGTGGTGGTTTATAGACTATTACTTCTAATTGAAATTTGAAGTTCGCCTTTACAGTTAAGGTGAAAGCAGAAAATCACACATTATGCCCCTCTCTGACATAACAGACTCCAGCCTGGAGTGAGAACTAGTCTTTGACAAAGGGTAGCACTTACATATCAAAAGAAACAGAGAGCTGGCATTGTCTTCAAAGGTGAAATTTGAATGAAGTCCAAAGTCTGTAAAGAAGGCATCTGTGGATGGTAAGGACTTAGGATTGTTGGAAAGGTTTTGAGATTGCTAAAAATGGAAGTTGAGGGGGAAAAAAATCTATGAACGTGTCCAGGTGATGGAGATATGTCTGTGCTAGGGACCCAGTTTGCTGGTTTTGTTTTGTTTTGTTTTGTTTTTTTTCCCGCCAACCTAAGAACTTGCAGTGTAATCTGGAAGAATGCTCCAGAATAGACTTGGAGAGTTTATTTCAATCGGTTTAACTACATGGGATAAAATGTATGATAATGGAGGTTTCAAAGCACTAATATACTTGAGTACTCTGAAATCTGCTCTTCCAATAATTACTCCCCATGCATTCCCAATGGGTCCAATATTGCCCTCAAGGGGCTGAAAATCCGTTCTTGAGAGAGGAGTGGAAAAATCTCAGTCCATGAAGAGTTATACAGTATGTCTGTGAAATTAAAATTTCGCAGGGGAGAGAATAATTAGGAGAAAATAATCTACAAAAGCTGGAGGGAGTTAATAATGAATTTAGAAATGTTAGTCTACAAAGGGGATTTATTTACTCTGTAAAGAAAAAAAGAAAAAATACACTCTGTCATTAGGAGGTCCATCTGAAGCTTCCAGAATTACTTCAGTGACACAAGATCCATGATATAAAGGCTGCTTCTGCAGAACCTTGAAACAGTGCGTCAAAAATGTAAATCTTGTTACAATTTTTGAAAGTGGATATGAATGGAAACTTCTACCATTGGTTCAGAACTGTAGCTAAAGGTTTAAGGTAAAACAACACTCTTAACTACCTTCATAGGTCTATCCTGGGCCTTTGGTCACGTGGCCAGTCATCCCTACTACGTGCTTCTTCCTTTCCTAGAACCACATAATTAAATGACTCAGGAGAGAGAGGGAATTCTGAGACTGTTTTATGAACAGAGAATTTCCCCCGATTGGGGGAACAGCCCTCAGGAGGCAGCACTCAGGAGGATGAGAAATCACTGACGCAATCGAGGGAGGCTGGCATCTCATTTCCTGGTTGGACTTCAGCTTGGACGGCACACTTGCTGTGGGAAGCAGGTGGGAAAGGCAATGAGAGAAAGAGAGAGAAGAGACAGACAGAAAATTCCTAGGGGAAAAACGTCCTGAACTACCGTCATCTGGCCTATGTGTTGCGTGCATTTTCCATCAATCGTTGAGATACTGTGGAAGACAGGCCAAGAGACCCTCATAACAAGAGGCTTAGAGTAGTTCCATAGAGGGGGAGGAAGCTAAGGAAATTCCAAAGGAGATCAAAACAGAATATGTCTCCAGTAGATAACTGTGAAGTAGAGAGATCCCGCCCAAGGTGCCTCTTACATTATTCACTTACGTCCCCCCAAGGCAGGTGGAACATAAGCTATGGTCACGTAGAAAGGCATTGATAGCCACGACCAACAACATCCACTTAATAAAAATAGTTGTGTTCCTTTTCATCTTCTCTACTCCCTTACTAACCCCAAGGAGCTAAAACATAAATAAATAGATAACTGAGTGAAGGAAAAGCAAGGGAATGGCAAACACAACCTCTTTTCCCTGCAAATCCAGAAGTTCAGAGTGGGTATGCTTCAAATTAAACGTGTTATTCGAGTTTTAAGCTGTCAAGGACTTGACCAACCTCCTTAATGCCTGGACTTTACTACAAGCTCTCAGTAAGATGGAGGGACAGTTTTGACTCTACAAAAAAAACTTATAAATTAAACACACAAACGACAACAACAACAGAACACTTCATTAGGATTTGTTATTTTCCTCCTTATCTTTGTAGTTCTTCAACATACTCAAAACCTTAGCTTATTATCAAAATATTTTCCTAATGAATTTTCCCCTCATATTATCAACATGATTCAACCAAGGACCACAGGGCCTCTGTCTCCATATAGCCAGGAGGAGTTATCTTCACTGTTAAGTACTGCTTCCTTGACTTTCCCGGCTGGAAGAGTTACTTAGGCACTTTAGATGTTGTTATTAATACAGTTTCTGAGGGTGTTATGGACTGAATTGTGTTTCCTCAAAGTTAATATGTTGAAGTTCTAACCCACAATGTGATTGTATTTGGAGATGGACCTTTAGGGAGGAAAGTAAGGTTAAATGAAGTAACAGTGAGGCTCTAATTTGATAGAACAGGTGTCCTTATAGGAAAAGAGACACCAAAGATCTCTCTTTCTGCACAGGCACTAGGAAGAGGCCACATGGGATACAGCAAGAAGATAGTCTTCTAGAAGCCAGAACAAAAGCCTTCACTAAAAACAGAATCAGCAGGCACTTTGATTTGGGACTTCCAGCCTCTGGAACTGTGAGAAAATAAGTTTCTGTTGTCCAAACTGTGGTGTCTTGTTATGATAGCCTAAGCAAACTAAGACGGGGGCCTTCCTCTGGAGTTCCTAAGTTCCTATATCTGAGATGACTCTTAAGAATGTGTGTGTGTGTGTGTGTGTGTGTGTGTGTGTGTGTGTGTTAAACAACTGAAATGATTTTTATGATTTTGCGAATTTGGGAGCTACTAAATTGAAGGCATTATACTTATGAATGTTTCTGCTTACACCTATTTCTTTATTTTTTTGTGGGGATACACAGTTTTTATTATATTTTTATGTGGTTCAGAAATTACATAAGGAAATTTTTTTGAAACTGTCTAGATAATAAAGGAGGGATATACAGGTAAATTTTAGCACATACAGCGGCTTGAAGCTATTTTATGCAATCATTCACTCTACTATCTAGTATAGAGAAGGTAGTCAGTTTAATAACATAAAACAAAACAAAACAGACAATCACCCTGATGCCCCTCTTGCTCGTCACAGTACTAATTTCACCCCAGCTCTTTGCCTGATCATCCAGGTTTTTACATATACACAGTCTTACGCTTTTCAATGAGTATTTATTATTAGGTAAGCCATGATTCAGGGTCCCAGGGTGGGGACCACCATGCACCCAGGTCCCCCCTCACCACCTTTGGAGGAGGATGCAGGACAGAGGAGAAGTGGGTGAAGCCAGTTCAGATCTTCCCAGGAAACACACCATCTGACTACCAGGTTGACACCCAGGATATGGGGCAGAGAGATTTGTACGCACGCTGGTACCGTTCACGCATAGAAATGTCCACCCCTTTAGCAATCATTGACTTCTCACAGCGGTGAAAGTCCACTGCTAGAAACTGCTAGTTCTGCTAGCAGTTCTTTGTCTGGTGCTTGTTGGGGAAGTAGCTGTCAAAAGGGGAAGTCTTGTAGTTCTTGATTTTGGTCTTGACATCTTTCGCCATCACGTTGACTCCTAAGGACACCCCTGAAGCAGCTCGCAGCTCAATGTGACCCTCAGCAAAGACTTGCTTATACCTATCTCTTTCAGAATTCTCCTTCCTCCACTCTTCACCGACCTTCTCCATTTCAACAAATGTTTATTGATCCATTACCATTCTAGGTGGTAAGAATATAGAAATGAAGTTTTAAAAAAGAGAGGATAACTCCCTTCCACAAGTTGACATTCTAATGGAGATGGAGATAATATTATCTATTAGTTAATATGCAGTAGTGATAAATACTATAAAGTAAGTTAAAAAAAGGTAAAGTATTAGAAAGTGAGGTAAAGTGGAAGGGTGGCTCTTCCTATAAGGAAGTCAAGTAAAGCATCTGTGAGAAAATAACAACCAGGCCAAGATTTAGATGCAGTAAGAAAGCCATTCAGAAATGCTTGAGGAAGCACATTCCAGGCACTGGGAAAAGCAAGTGCAAAATATTGTGACGTCTGTTAGGGACATCTCAAGGGCCAAGATGGCTGACCAGGGACTGAGGAGGAGGGGGATGGGAGATAACCTCAGAGAAGTGGGAAAGGGCCAGATCAGGTACTACAAGGCCAAGATAAGGAGGTCGGATGGTGTTGAGCAGGAACCAGTTTTGATCTGATTTATTTCCATGTGGAAAAACCACTGGAGTGAGAGGAAATATTGCAAAGCCAGTTAGAAGGCTATTGATATGCATAGCCTGGGTTAACTCCTAAACACAGAATTTCAATGAATTTTAGTATGATGTAACCAGTAGGTATAACCGGGTCCAAAAAAATCAGGGAACCAGAGGCCATTACCTAGAGAGTCTTATATTTTTTCCAGTCCGATTACAATCCAATGCATAGACTTTTAGCTTTCCTTTTCCTTCAGTAGAGGACCCTAACTTTGTGGCCTTTCTTCAAACAGGAAGGTAGTTAAGTCTTCCAACACTGCCTCCTGCCTCCGCTATCACAGAAACATGCAAACAACTGATTTGATGTTCACAATATGTTTTACTAATAATGAGAGCAGGTATAGGAAACACATTCCCGTATGATTTACGTAACGTCCTTCACCATTTTCTAGTTACCTGTTTAGGTGGGATTAGAAACACCTTCATTTGCATGCAATGGAATTTCACCTTTAAAAAATGTACCTGTCTACCAGCAGAACTTATCAGTGACCTCAAACCCAGATTTTCCAAATATCTGCTCTTAAAGTGTTCATATCCTTTGCTCAGAACAAAATTATTTGATGAAAGTGTCATGTGCTTCAGATCGAGGTTTTAAAGTGATTTGATTATAGCCATAGAATGTTGGGTTTTCTGTATCATATTGACAAATCCAAAACCGTACTTCTGAATTTAACGTTCTCTAAGGAGGTGTGAAGAGCATACTGGCTGCTCTTTCTTTGGCAAAAGCTTCCTACTAGGTAGCAATGCTCCCAATGTTATTTTTGAACTATTCTGTTTTGACCCTAATCCTTTTCTTTGCTGTGGTTATGGCCCTGAGTCCCTAAATTATTGGCTCTCCTGCAGTTTCAAAAAGCTGATTCACACCACCATGCACATTAGGAAGGTGGTGTATATAATATTCCACTAAGGGAGACCCGGTGAACATTAAGCCCCCACTAGTAACTGGTCATGAGTCAGGCTACAACTGACGCTACTCATTTTTCTTCACTGACAAGTTTTCATTATGTGGCTTTCCCAGAACAATGTAGAAATTGATCTGCAGCTGATGGAGGCTGGGATGAATCGGGCCCGTAAATGAACCCAAAACATCAGAGCAAAGTCAAAACCAATGCCAAGACTCCAACACCTGGTACAAGGTGAGGAGCACCCCCCTCCCAAGTTCCCCCTTTTCCCTTCCCCCACCTCTTCTTCCATAGGCAGCACACAGAGATCTCAGACCCTCAAACGGACTTCTCACTCTGGGGACATCCCTATGGCCTGGAGGAGAAGCCGAAGACTTTTCTTTCATCTTCTGTTTACTTATCTTCTGCCTAAATAGGTCAGAGGTTCACATTCTTGAAAAAACAATTCCCTAGTTATGTGTCTGCAGATATTAAAGAAAGGGCCTTTTGTTTTCTACAAGTTGTGTAAATCTGTTTGAAAATCTAGGGTGTTGATCTAAACTTGTTCCATGCAATTCTGGCATGCTTGGGAACAGTGGGATTACCTGACAGAGTATGCAAGGGTGAGGTTGTGCAACCCTGGGGATACTTTGGGAATGAGATGCTCTTTTTTTTTAAGTTTATTTATTTATCTTGAGAAAGAGAGAGGCAGATACAGAGACAGAAAGAGCACAGAGACGGGACAGAGAGACAGAATCTCAAGCAGACCCTGACGTGGGGCTCAAACTCACCAACTGTGAGATCATGACCTGAGCTGAGATCAAGAGTCAGATGCTTAATGGGCTGAGCCACCCAAGCTCCCTGGAATGTGATGCTCTTAAGACTATCCCAGGAGACTGAAAGAGTCTAGGGACATCCTCTGGTTCCAAGAAGAGTTAAGAGTGATAAATTTGACTTGAGCTGATAGAGTTTAGCCAGGTAAGTATTTGTGGTGGTGGTGGTGGTGGTGGTGCCGGTAGTGGTGTGTGTGTGTGTGTGTGTGTGCGCGCGCGCGTGTGTGTGGGAGGGAGGAATAAGTGGATGTGTGTTATGGGATGAATGTAGCTGTAATGGGCAAAGGGACCACCTGAGAAAGGACTGAGACTTCAAAAATAAACCTATATCTATCCTACAAATTGGAATGTAGTTAAGCCAAAATAAATAGTCCCTTTTCCCCATTCCATCCACGTTTTATGAATTATACCCACCCAATTCCCCTGAAACCAGTGATGATGTCCCAGTCTGTTTCTTCCCCTAACAACAGTCATGAGAACAGCGATCAGTTCAACAGCTACTGTGAGCAAGGCAAAATGCCAGAGGCTTTGTGATGTCATAGATTGACTACAACTGGTAAACTTTGACCCAGAAGTCACATTCTTACATTGTGAGATAAATCCAATTAATTGACAGGGAATTTCACTCTAAATTTTCTTGAGGGAAGGGGGTCATCTTCTCACACACTAAAAGTATCTTGGAAGAGCTTCAGGATAACCTTTTACCAATGAGCAAATCAATAGGACCCATCCTTCAGAACCATCTACTGAGGGTGGCCCCACCTCTCAGGTAGCTGCTCAGCCGTGTCTCTGTTGTGACAAGCCTTGTGCCCACACACATCCAAACTCCACACTCCTCTAGACACATGAGTGCAGGAGGCTGGTAGTGTGTAGGCAATAACTGAGAACCATCTGAGAGAGGAAATATCTTGGTATGAGGTCACCTACTTTGTAAATGCCATTTGAGGCTTATGCTTGTATCACCATATCCTTTTCATAAACCCTTTTGTGGTTTAATAATGAACTCTTGGTTTATTACTTTCTGTTACAGAGTCCAAAGGCAAATTTCCATATCTGGCTCCAGCAGAGTGATGGGTACACAATTGGTAATCATTCTGGGACTTACCTTTATAGCAATTATGTTAAGGAACTGAGGGCTGAATGGTTTCCACGATCAGCGGAAAATATAACAGACCAAGAAATTAATAAAAAATAAAGAAATTAGCTAAAGAGTGCATCTTCCTTGAGTTATTCTATGAAATACCCAGTTACAATATTTTATTTTAAATAGTAAACTATATTTGAAGCTTAAGGCCAATTACATTTTTCCCTTTCACCTAAAAATCATGTTGGTAGTTGGCTAACTGTGTCATAGGACAAAAATGGCCTAGAGTACCTTCTCAGTGTGAGACTTGTAAGCATCTCCAGAATCCTCTTTTTGGAATGATCAAAAGGGAGGTGGAAGGTGAGTTGGAAAGAGCGTCTGTGACAGTGGTGTGAACCCAAACCCACCGACAAAGTTTCATCTTCAACAACACTTTCTGTGACGAGTTTCAGCCCAAGTCTGCTTCCTTCTCCAGGCTAGAGTTTGGATATGGGCAAGTAAGATGTCTCTAGAACAGGGCGGCTCCCTATAGACCTAGCTTTTAGCCTGTACGAGTTACTTGAGGAAAGGTGGCTTTAGCAGGAGGGAAGGCTACCCAATAAAGATTTCTTGAGAGAATGAGTAAATAAATGAATGAATCCACTGATGTTTGCCCACAAAGAAGCAATCTTTTATAAATGTAGAAGGTAATTTTTAAAATGTAAATTCCGGTCAGTTAACATGGAGTGTAATATTAGTTTCAGGTGTGCAATTTAGTGATTCAACACTTCGGTACAATATCCGGTGATCATCAGAACAAGTGCACTTTCAATCTGAAGGAGAGGATATCCACATAACTCAGTTACATTAAAGAGTTATCACTGCCTACAGTTATTGGGAGTATGTCCCTTGATAGACTTGGAGGCAAAGATAACCTCAACCTGGTTATCTGTTACTCGGGAAGACTGATGTTAGTCACATGATGCCAAGTCGTCTGTGATAGTCCGTACTAACAACCTGGAGTAAGTTGTCTTTTCAAAGCTCTTTTTAACTTCCATCTCGTTAATCTTCAGTGACACTACAAATGACCAAAGATGAAAAACAAACATGTTGATGTCATCAATAAAAATGATAAATTTCATCTCGCTTTTGATCAATTTCTGGTCAATTCAGTGTAATGGAAATGGAAATGATGCCCTGTTAGAATATAAAATTATGAAACTTTTGCTTAGTAGGGAAACTAACTATTATTTCTCCTTATTACTGGCTAAGCTGGTCAGTTTAGGTACCGATGTTTGTCCCTTCATTGAAGAGGGTATGGCTGGTTACATAGTTGAGATAAATAACACAGCATTCTTGCTAAAACCACCTCAACTCCTACCATATATCCATGTGTAACACATACGTGTAGATCAAAACGTTTATAACATTCACAAAGGTAAAAGCTGTAAGAGGAAGTTATGGACAACTCCCACCATCTTGCCTGGGACATTATCCTTTAATTGAAAAGGAAAACAAGTCAGTTCGGTTGAACACATTGTCCAAATTAGTCATCAAGTAAGATGATGGGCGTTAAAGCATTTTGAAAATATGCAAAAGTTTAAAAAAATGTAATATGGTATTATAATTATTAGTTATTTTCTACTGGATGTTGAGCCCTTTGAGACTGGCTTAATTGCATAGTATTTGAGATCAGATATCTTGCTGGATTGTGTTTCTAAATGATTGTCCATTTTTATGCTTAGAGTTAATATAATTATGCGTGCAGTAATGTCAACATCAAACTATGGGTTCTGTGCCTACACAAGAGCACTGATACCACTGAAGTATGAGAAACATTTCTAGTTTTTTGTTGTTCTTAGTATTTATTTCTACCTTTGCATAACAAGAAGCAAACTTCTTAAACTGAAAATAAATCTCTGAACGTGTTGCCTATAATGAAAGTTCAACGTCCGTTTCATTGCCTTTCAGCCAAATTTATGTTGTCTGTAATCATATTCTAAACTTCCACATTTTCCTCAGTTTATAAAACTTCAAAAAATTTTAAAGCTATTGGTTCGCTCATTCTCACTACAATATTTCTCAGGTCTTCAACAATTATACATTAACAGGGATTAGACTAGATTAGTTCAATTAAATAAATAAATAGACTCAATTTCAGGACTTTATGTTTGAACAGAACTTCTTCCACTCCTTCCTGTGGTCACTTCTTCCATTGCACTTGTTGGTTAAACTGTGCGAGTGGACCCTCCCTGAACACCTGCAGGGCCTGGGCTAAGAATACAACTGGACACTCACACATTAGACACATTTTATCTTTTTTTAATTATTATTATGAAATTTATTGTCAGACTGGTTTCCATACAACACCCAGTGCTCATCCCAACAGGTGCCCTCCTCAATACCCATCACCCACCCTCCCCTCCCTCCCACCCCCCATCAACCCTCAGTTTGTTCTGTTTTTTAAGAGTCTCTTATGCTTTGGCTCCCTCCCTCTCTAACCTTTTTTTTTCCTTCCCCTCCCCCATGGTCTTCTGTTAAGTTTCTCAGGATCCACATAGAAGTGAAAACATATGGAGTCTGTCCTTCTCTGTATGACTTATGTCACTTAGCATAACACTCTCCAGTTCCATCCCTGTTGCTACAAAAGGCCATATTTCATTCTTTCTCATTGCCATGTAGTATTCCATTGGAGACACATTTTAAAGTGATACAGTAATGGGGCGCCTGGATGGCTCAGTTGGTTAAGCGTCCGACTTCAGTCCAGGTCATGATCCCATACTTCGTGGGTTTGAGCCTCATGTCAGGTTCTGTGCTGACAGCTCGGGGACTGGAGCCTGCTTCAGATTCTGTGTCTCCTTCTCGCTCTGCCCCTCCCCTGCTTGCACTCTGTCTCTCTCTCTCCCCCAAATAAATAAATATTTAAAAGAATAAACTAGAGGTACCTGGGTGGCTCAGTCGGTTAAGCATCCAACTTTGGCTCAGGTCATGATCTCACAGCTCGTGAATTCGAGCCCCGCATCAGGCTCTGTGCTGACAGCTCGGAGCCTGGAGCCTGCTTCAGATTCTGTGCCTCCCCCTCTCTCTGTCCCTCCTCTGCTCATGCTCTATCTCCTTCTCTCTCTCTCTTAAAAATAAAGAAACCTTAAAAAATAAACCAACATTGTAATGTAATAGATGATTAAATAAAATGTGTCAGGCACCTATCTTAACCAAGATACTTTCATAATGACAAATTTTAAAATATGTCTGTGCTACTGTTTTTACATATCTAAAAAATAAAATATCATTTCAACTTATTCTCAGTAATAAAAAAGGTTAAGAATACAAGGTAACTCTAATCAAAATATACCTTAATCAAAATATATTAAAGTAAATCATATATTTTATTGAGTATAGTTTCATCAAAAATATAAATTAAGGTAAATACGAATTAAAGTAAAGGGGTGTCTGGATGGCTCAGTGGGGTAAGTGTCTGACTTTTGGTTTGGGCTCAGGTCATGATCTCACAGTTCGTGGGTTCGAGCCCTGCATCGGGCTCCTGCTTGGGATTCTCTCTTTCTCTCCCTCTCTCTCTGCCCCTCCTGCACTCTCTCTCTCTCTTAAAATAACTAAACTAAATTAAAAAAAAAAAAAACAAACTAAAAGTAAGTTCTAAACTTTAAAAAGTAAATAACTTTATTATACATCCCGATTTTTTTCTCTAAAATATTGAAAATATCTATCAAAATTAAGGGATAATAAATGAATTGTAGTTAACTTGGGCACGATTTTTAAATGAGTGGGTTTCAACAAAACTCACTTTTAGTTTTTGAAAGAGTTAAATCTTTCAGTATTTTCCTAAATAGGAAGCCATTCATTACCCTGTCATTCAATGTCCACCCAGTTGCCAATGTAAAGAATGTTTATCATGCTGCATTTATGGTTTGTCCCAACCTGAACATGAACGCATTTAAGAATAATTGAATTGGGCGCCTGGGTGGCGCAGTCGGTTAAGCGTCCGACTTCAGCCAGGTCACGATCTCGCGCTCCGTGAGTTCGAGCCCCGCGTCAGGCTCTGGGCTGATGGCTCGGAGCCTGGAGCCTGTTTCCGATTCTGTGTCTCCCTCTCTCTCTGCCCCTCCGCCGTTCATGCTCTGTCTCTCTCTGTCCCAAAAAAATAAATAAAAAACGTTGAAAAAAAATTAAAAAAAAAAAAAGAATAATTGAATTGCTGAATATTGCAAAAGATTTCTCGGCCACTGGGTTCCACTGTTGTAAATACTGTGCTGAATTCATGTGTTCTTGCAAAGCCAAGGATGGGAGTATGGACGAGCGAGAAAACAGGCACTCAGCACCACCTCCAAAGGACATGGCGTGATGGGAGAAGCTCCTGCTCTCCGAGGGGATTTGACAAGTTAATGAATTTTTCTCCTCTCTTCTCTTGCCTCAGTACTCCCACTGCTCAGACAGTCCCCGTGCCCCAAAGCCTTGCCCGCTTCCTGTGTCAGCAGCCCCCTGGCGACCCACCGGCCTCACTGCCTTTGGAAGCAACTGCGGATTATTTTGAAGTGAGAGGGAAAAGCATTTCCCTGGGGTCTGAGGACACTGAGTCACAAGAGCAGATGTTTAGGTTACAGGTTGCACCGCCCAAGGGCGAAGTTCAGAACCACCAGCAAGAGGGACGCCTGAGTGGCTCAGTCGGTTGAGCGTCCGACCTGGGCTCAGGTCATGATCTCAGGGTCTGCGGTTCGGGCCCCTCATTGGGCTCTTGTGCTGGCAGCTCAGAGCCCAGAGCCTGCGTGCTTTGTGTTTTGTGTCTCCCTCTCTCTCTGCCCCTCCCCTGCTCATACTCTGTCTCTGTCTCTCTCTCCAAAAATAAACAAATATTAAAAAATTAAAGTGATAGGGGCGCCTGGGTGGCTTGGTCCATCAAGCGTCGGACTTTGGCTCAGGTCATGATCTCACCGTCCGTGAGTTCGAACCCCGCGTCTGGCTCTGTGCTGACAGCTCGGAGCCTGGAGCCTGCTTCGGATTCCGTGTCTCCCTCTCTCTCTCTGCTCCTCCCCTGTTCATGCTCTGTCTCTGTCTGTCTCAAAAAAATAAATAAACGTTAAAAAAATTAAAAAAAAAAAATTAAAGTGATAAAAGCTCCCTGTGTCTTTGATAAAGTTCGATTTCTCATGTCTGTGATATCTGGGCCCAAGAAAGCACGCGGGCAAGACAGGAGCCCAAGCCTGCCTGGGTGGAAGGTGTATGGGACGTGAACCCGGAACGATTGACAACCTTCGTGTAAAGCTTGAAGATGAAGCCAGCACAGCAGGAGGGACAGTGAACTGATGGTGAGGAACTGATCCATGGTGGAAACGTCTGAATTCCACATTCCGTCACACCTGAGGCCAGGTATACATCTGGAATTTTCATTTGGTGAGACCGTATCTCGTGTTTCTTTTCTTAAGTCAGTTTTAGGTGGGATTCCGTCATTTGCAACAGAAAAAGCCACACCTAATATAGCAGGAAACCATTCTCTTTCCAGTACGCTAATCACCAGGAAGTGTCTTGCCAGCTTTGGCTTCATTTAGTAGAATGTGGATAGGAATTCTGGAGAACCTGCTGGATGTCTGCTTCGGATTCAAACCTTGGATCGTGTCTGGGTGGCCCCTCTTTTCACCAACAGCACCCAACCACCCATCCCGACTTTCTCCTTCTGGTTTCAATTGGACTTTCTCTAGATGCCGAAGACCTCTTTGAACAGCTAATAGCGACTGAGACAAGAAGATCATGAAGAGGTTTGAATATGCAAAGAAAGCCTTGAAAGCGCTTTTCATAAGAGCATCATAACTACACCTCTGACGTGTTCATGTATGCCATGTGGATCTGGTTAAAAGGGGTAAATACCTAATTTCATAGCCCACTGTTGAAGAGAGGATTGCATTTCTTCAATCTAAACAACCGCCCATTAATGCTTAATTGCCATGATTTGAAAATCTTTTCTAATCTTATTTTTCTTTCCACCTCCAGCCGAGCGATTTTTTTCTTCCATATATTTAATCGTTAACATAGCATCAGTGTCGTTTGTAAGGTAATACCACCAGGAAAACTGCCTGTGCACTAATGGCTTAGTTGGAGGCTGCACGTTCCCAATGATTATGCATTCGTTTAAAGCTTTCATTGCACAGTAGCAAAGTCGACTTGAAGTAAATCATAAACTTCACTTTAGTGAGTGTCTCACATATCAAGATTTTTATAAGTACACGTTGACTTTTTGGTAGAGGCCCAAGCCCCTAATCAGTCTTCCAAGAAAGCAAAAAAAAAAAAAAAAAAAAAAAAAAAACCAAAGGAAAGAAAAACTCACAGAAATACAGTGGGTGGAATCATGCCCTACACTAATAATCTGTTTCAAAGAATACCTTCTTTCAGACTACACAAAAATATGGTGCTTACATTTTTACAAACCCACAGTTTGTGTAGAAATTATTTTATGTTTAGATATCACTCGCTAGTAACTGGTACTAAGCCAGCCTGCAAGCTACATAAACACCAGATTTTACACATTACATAGCTCACACAACATTTCGCTCTAAGCTAGTCAGTTACTTGTAAATCTACATGCAGTTTATAGTGTAACCCCGCCCAGATAGTTCGCCTGCTCTCACGATTTTGGGTGTTTTGTCGTTTGGGGATTTTTTTTTTTTTTTTTTGTATTGTGTTGCACTGTTTTGTTTTGTGTGTATATGTGTGTGTGTCTGCGTGTGTGTGTGCGTGTGTGTGTGTGTGTGTGCCAGTTAAGAAAAGCAGCAGGGGGATTTATATACACACACCAAAAGAAATCAAATCATACATGTGCGCTTTTGTAAACTAGAAATTCCTGTTTCTGTTACTGTAAATCACTACCAGATGTCAAATAGCAAAATGTTCATTACTCCCCCAAATAATAGAGTTGATTAATGAGGCACGTTTACATTATGGAATCTTGGTCTCTGTCACAACCGGACAGGGTTTAAGAAGTTTCTGCTTTTTTTTTTTTTTTTTTTTTTTTTTTTTTTTTTTAAATCACACAGATGGAGAAATAACTTTAACTATTACGCTTCAAAGACAAAGTAAATATTAGGCATCTTGGGGCAGGGTTTGGTCATCTAAGGGGTAATAACTTCCAAATGAAATGAGGCTTTCTTCTTAAAGAACAGAAATGGTAGCCATGTCACAAGACAGAAAGATAGATATGTTTCTGGTCTATCTGTGGCTCATAACTGTTTTGTATAGGGAATATATTCCAGGGAAATTTCAGTGTGATGCATAAACTTTTTTAAAATTTTTTTAAATTCTTTTTTTTAAATTTATTTTTGAGAGAGAGAGAGAGAGAGAGAGAAAGCAGGGAAGGGGCAGATAGAGAGAGACACACAGAATCAGAAGCAGGCTCCAGGCTCTGAACCTTCAGCACAGAGCCCGGTGCAGGGCTCAAACGCGTGAACTGCAAGATCATGACCTAAGTCGAAGTCAGACGCTTAACCAACTGAGCCACCCAGGTGCCCCAGTATGATGCCTAAACTTCTAAAGGCAGTCTAATTGCTCTAGTCCAGTTCCCTGAACAATCAAATCTTGGGCTCATAACGCTGCGATGATAGTATTCGTGCAGAAGTAGTAAAGAAAACCCCCATTTCTACTGAATAGGGAGTCTTCATTTGAAAAGGAGCTTCTACTTTTAGTGAAGTTAGCAGATTGTAAACAAAAGTGGTTACCAATCTGTATGCAACGCTCTCAAAGTGACATTTGTTACATTCTGACCCCCATGTTGCACCATGGTGTGGGTTCTCAGGCATGGAAGACATTTGCAAAAGGTACTATTGGCCGTGTTTCTCCCCACTTACTGTATGTGTGTGCTATTGCATGGAGGCAAAGGATGTTAACAAATAACACAAACTTGACACTGGCAGTTAATCAGAATTTTTTTGTTGACCAAGCTGACCTGGAATGACTCCTAAGCATCTGGAAACCGGCCTCTTGTCTGTGATACTTGGTTCAGACAATTTGGAACCAGTGTAGGTCTGTTCGCCTATAGGAACACATGCACCTGCATACATCTATGCAATCCACTTCTCACTCAGGCGTTTATTCACTCTTATGCAGACAAGTTGTATGTGTGTACGTATATGTGTGTGTGTGCGTGTGTGTGTGTGTGTGCATGCCATTCAATTTCTTAGGAGGCAACCTCTGGTAAGCATCAAGAACATCAACTTTGGAAGCAGTTACATACAAGTGTGAACCCTAGATCTATGACCCATTAGCAGTGTGCTTTGGTCGAGTAACCTAAATTCTCCGAACCTCAGTTCCTCCTATGTAAAATGGGAATATTAATGAGAACATCAGAGAGTTATCTGAAGAATTAAATGACATATGGTGGATGAAATATTTAGCTTTGTGTTCCACACAGTGTAAGTGCCACACCTCCAGCCATAACTAATAGCAATTAAGAGCTTTTTAACCAAAAGACCTTTCTACATCCTGGCAAACACTGCTCAGACCCTGGTTCTCCCTTTACTGCGCCAGCTGTAGTTACATGGAGCAAACCCAGGACTCAGACACAATGAGAGATATTAATATTAATATTAATATTAATATTAATTTAAACATGAAATATAATCAGCGTTCTCTGAAATAATTTGAAAATCCAGGACCCAGAATTGAAATAATGCCACACTATCAGTTACGAAGAATCACACAGCTGGAAGGGGGTCCTGGATTATGGGAAGACACCTTCATTTTTTTAAAAAAATTTTTAATGTTTATTTTTGAGAGAGAGGTGGGGGGGAGGCATGGGCGGGGGAGGGGCAGAAAGCGAGAGGGAGACAGAGAATCCGAATCGGTCTCCAGGCTCTGAGATGTCAGCACAGAGCCAACGCGGGTCTTGAGCCCAACACAGGTCTTGAACCCATGAACTGTGAAGTCATGAAGACAGACGCTTAATCAACTGAGCCACCCAGGCATCCCAAGACACCTTCATTTTAATGCTGAGAAAACTAAACCCTGGAGAGAAGATTTCAGTTTCCCTCCACATCTCTCCAGAGGTGGTACTGGGAACAGAATCTGGGTCCAGTCCTAGCCCCAACCCCTGCTGACCTCTGTCCTTAGCGTATGTTCTGCTGCTTCTCTTAGGGGGAAGACTGGAGCCAAATACCAACTTTTCTGAACATACCAAACTGAGGAAAATGTGACAGACAGAACCCGAGCCAGCTCGTGTCGTTGAAAGCCAAGAATCACAGAGCATTACCTAATCAGCTGGGTTATAAGGCTTTGTGAGAATAAAAATGTGATAATGTGTGCAAGCAACCCTTAAGAGAAAAAATCTTACGTCATAACGAAGATTAATATTATGCATTTCTCTTATTATCGATTGCATGCTTGTCAAGTTTAATCAGATAACAATTTGCTGAAAATACCTGGTGTTACAAGACTTCCATTCTATGGTAGGAGAAAATTCCAGTATGAAAAGGAGAGAGAGAGCTGAGAAAAGCCATGTCTTGAGAACTCAACACAAAATGAATTACTGCCTCCCATCTTATTAGCAATTTCTGGTGTAAAGTCTCCCAGCGTCTGGAGAAGACCAGGTTTAACCTTTGTTATTAGTGAAATAACTAAAGCCCAGGGTGATAGAGTGACCATCTCAGAACACATACTGGGTCTAGGTAAAAGTCACTTAAACCTAATGTTGATGAAGAACTCTTCCCAGTTAGGGGGAAAAAAAACGTATTAGCAACTGAATATTGGAAACTGAAGGCAATTTAGAAAAAAGGGAGGTTAGCTTGGCATGACTAGGTGCTTTTAGCTGTCTAGAATACACTTAGGACTTTTAACTGAAATTCACCTTTGATTTTATTTTTTTTTTCAACGTTTATTTATTTTTTGGGGGACAGAGAGAGACAGAGCATGAACGGGGGAGGGGCAGAGAGAGAGGGAGACACAGAATCGGAAACAGGCTCCAGGCTCTGAGCTGTCAGCCCAGAGCCCGATGCGGGGCTCGAACTCACGGACCGCGAGATCGTGACCTGGCTGAAGTCGGACGCTTAACCGACTGCGCCACCCAGGCGCCCCTCACCTTTGATTTTAAAAGAGGAGTTTTTAGTTCTATTTCTCCCTATAGAGAGACATACCCTTTGTTTCACTTATGCCTAGTGTTCATTCCGTCTACCCTTCGTCTAACTTCTAAAAGTCTTCTCTGAGAAATATAGTCTTCCATTCAACACCCTGGAGTTCTTAAATAAGAGACGGTGAGTTGTATTTGAAGAACCTGTAGGTTTTCCCAATGGGAGGATTAAAGATACTCCAGTTTCCAGGCATAGTTCAAGGATGCCAAGGAGATCTTCCCTTTTTGACTAAATAAATAAAAGACAGATGATAGGTAGATGACAGATAGATAGATAGATAGATAGATAGACAATAGATCTAAAATCTCTGAGTGGTCTGACAATGGCTTCAGCAGGCTTCCAAATTTTAGAGGCTGGCATCTCACATAGACTCTTAGGAGTCAACTCTGAGTAATTTGTTCAGTGTGGACAATGGGACCACGGAAGAAGGGCAGTGGTTATGTATGTATGGAATGTAATTAGACTCAGGAACGTAGCCTGATAGAAGAGCAAGGATGAGAGTAAACTGGCATCTCGTATTGTCCTGTGGCATTTGGGATTTCCTGGATTCCCCCTTGGAGCTCATTTTCTTTTTTTTTAAATTTTTTAAATTAATGTTTATTTATTTTTGAGAGAGAGAGAGAGAGAAGAGAGAGACAGGACTCAACTGGCCCTCCTGGGATGCAGCTTTGAGCATCCAAATGCCTCAGATGTTGGAACATTGGCATTTTGCCATTCTCTCCATCTCTCCACCCACCTCTCTCCCCCAAACTGTTCTTTGCACTAATTGAGGCACCCAGTTGCTAGAATGTTTTGTTTTGCTTTGTTTTTAATAGTCATTTGCTACCGTGGCATTCTATAATGGGAGAGTTAGAAGCTAGATGCTGCCAGTTGAATGAATTAGTCTGTCTTAATATGGCCAGGTCAACATGTGTGAAACGGAAAGACAAAGGGGCATGCGTGCAGGCCATTTTTGCCATCGTTACAATGAATATTGATCACCACACATCAGTGCAGCTGGAACAATTACTGGTAATCACGGAAATGGCCAAAATAAATTGATTGACTGTTGTTTCATCCAGTTTCCCAGCTGTGTAGCCAGCTGCATTGCCACAGTCTAGGATAAATCCTGTTTATTGGGTCCTAAGGCTTTTTGATCATGAGACCACTTGTGAAAGTTTATTAAATGGGTACTTGAGGATTCCACCGCAGTTAGAGTACCTTTGAGGATGTCTAACTCATGGAAAAAGTAACTATTCATCCACCGGGATCCCAGCCAAAGACATTGCCCCTATATGATATGCATCAAGCCAAAGTATTTTTAAAACAACTGAAAAACAAAGTAAGCATTTGAATTTTGGCATTGTTGACTTCCCAACGTGTGGTCAGGTGGGATTTACAAATAAATAAATTTTAATAATAATAATAATAATAATAATAATATATTTGAATGTATTTATTCATAGTAAGTTTATACCTGTTAGTTTCTAAATGGACTCAACACAGTCACACACACACACACACACACACACACACACACGTATTAAGAAAAACAGATGCCACAATTTTTCACGTTTAACTGATATTATATATGACATGTGGGTGGCTGAACAGTATTTAAAGTCATGTGAACTGCTAGATGAGACTCTTACCATTGACAAGTTCTGTTATTTATTAAAGAAGTTTTGTTAGTTTAACATTGGTTCCGCATGAACAATAGTTTTGTATTTTCTGAGTCATCTTTTTTGCTTGCATGAAAATAGGACACCCTTAGCCCAATGGCAACCGACTCTGACCTCTCTTATGCTTTCCATCTGCACTACATTCATCAAACAATAGAGTTTGGAATCTGCAGCCTTTTTATGCAATTTGAGTAAGAGAGGGGAGGGAGTGAAGCACTAATAAGCCTCCCCTAGGAGGACCCAAATGACTTCTAGCACCATCCCAGGGATTTGGGTCAGTGAAAGACCAAAGCTATACTGACAACTTAGCTTTGGACAAGGGCAAGCTTTGGTTTGAAAATGGCTCTGTGCCTGCTATTCTCACCCTGTGGAATTCTGAATCTCTGAGGTTGTTATAGTTTGAAATAGATGCCTCATATTTCCCCCACACAGACTGGAATGTTCAGGTTGTCCCCCAGACAGGCTGGGGGAAAGCATCTGAGTTTTGGAATAAACTCTGCTTGAGTGGTCTTCCAAGATGGGAGAATGGGTATGATGACCTATTATCAGAACTGCTTAAGTAGGTTCTTGGTGAATATTTTCCTCACCAAAAATTGTGAAAATTCATGGAACACGTGACCTAATAACAGGAAGGGATATCGGCAGTCAGAACCGCCCTAGAAGGCAGGACCTTTCTTGACAATCCAAAACATATGGCCCCAATAGTGATAATCCAAATTGATTTCCAAATGGTGCCATGATGATTGCAAAACACTTGCAATTATGACACCTGAAAATGTTAGATAAAAAAAATTATTTGGGGCAGAAATAGTTTATAATACTATGTTTTAAAATTGAAGTTTCAAAATTTATTTATGTATGACCTTTTTAAAACACTTGGACTTAGATGTGCAAAAGATGAATATTTACATTCCTTTTTTGGTGAAATGTAATTGTGGCTTTCTATAATTCCTATTTTTCAATGAGTTAACATTCAAGTGTGCTCTTTGTTACGAAGGATGGAAAGAATTTATTTTGACATATGATGACTTTCCTTCAGCTAATTCCACCATTAGTCCTTCATCATTAGTGCTAATGAGTAGAAATAATGTGAGGATAATCCAAAAATAGTAGATAATCCAAAAGGCATGTGTACTTGACTTAAAAATATTTTGTATTTATTTTTGGATATGGGTATGTCTGACATTATTGGCATTCTCACTATTGCAAATCATATAATTAAGTCATATTACAAAGTAGCTTAGAATGAGTAATATAACATTTCAAAACCTATTTTACTTGGAATTTAATGGATCATCACACATCTAGACAATGCTAGTACTATTCCAAGATATGTCAGTGGACAATTTTGCCACCAGCCCATCTCTTACTTAAGGCTCCATTTTCCTTTTCCATTACTGTGGACCTTTGTTGTTTCCTGAAACCCTAAATCTCCGATTCTCTAATGGCTCACTCAGCTCTGCTCTGACTTGCTAGTTATACCCAACTAATTAATGAATACCCCATGTCAGATACAATTTTATTTGAAGGAGGAAGGGAAATGAAAATAAACAAAACACAGTTTGAAAATCCAAAAGCCTTATACTTGAAAGAGCCACGATTTGGAATTAGAACTCCTGAGTCAAAGTCTTAGTTTGGGTGGCCACTCAATCTGTGATGTTGCTCAGATCAACTTGCTTCTTCGGATCACAGGTTCCTCATCAATACGATGAGTGGGTTGAAACACGTTGGGGCTTTCTCAAGGGTCCACATTCCCACAGGATTGTCTCAGTGTGCAAAATGTCTTTGATAGATGAGGATGAGGATGTTGAGGGTCAATACCAGACTTTTAGTCTTTTCTCTCCAGTTCAGAAAAAGCAATGAAATATTTATGTGTCGATACATCGATTGTATTTATATTCCACATAACATTGTGTCTAGGGAGGAAAAGAAATTTGAAAACTAGACAACTCTCTTCAGTTCTAACACACTTAAACCACAATCAGGTTAACTGGAACACTCATGAAATCCTTGAGAGTGTTTACAAAGCCATCTAGAGTAAGTTAAACGCCTCATATCAATTTTGGTTGGAGACCTAAGGTAGAGTAATATCAAACTTTATGGACAAATTAGGGTTGGGGGAGTTTGGTTAAACTGGAAACTTTGAAAATTCCTACAAATAGATAATAAATAGATGGATAAGTAGACATGAGGGATAATTTTTATATTCCAAATTTTAAAAATAACATTAAGATAGTATCAGTGGCATTCTTTACATTTAATGTAACACAACTGATTTTCACAGGTCTTTGTCTTGGTTATTATTACCGAGGAAAAGAGGCTCTCAAACTCCCCCTCTTCCAGCACATGGGTTTCCATGCTTTCTGAGACAGCCAAGTTTGATAATAAAAATGTATCACTATTGACTATATTTGAATGCTTCGCTCTCTTTCAAAGGATTTTTTTCTGTCCCTTTGAAAAACACACGAAATGTAAACTGAACAGATATGTTTTGAATATCCGTTTCCACCTCCTTATATATTTGCCAGAGATCATTTTAGCCCTTTCTAAAGAGATTCATTTCCATCTTTTTACTAGCATATTTCAAAAATAGAGTAAGAAATGGCTCAAGGGTTAAGAGACAGCTTCATTTTTGGTCCCAAATCCTTCTGTCTCTCTTCATCATCCCAGAATGATCACAAGGTCTTCTGATAGAATATGAGAGCAAAAATAAAGCTGTTTGGCAATCACTTGACTCAATGTGTTTGAATCTCCCGGTAACCAAATGTTTTACAGATGCTTGGTGCATATATATATATATATATATATATGATGTGTGTGTATCTTGAGAAGAAGAATAAGAGAGAATGAAAAACAAGTCAAAGCTGGAAGAGGAAATTCACTGGGGAATAAGGGCAGAATGCTTCCTTCTCTCTTGCTACCTTCTTTTATTTCTCTGCACTCTTTTATAGAGGACGTGAGCTCTTTCTCTCAGTTCTTTCTAGCAATAGCTCCCTTGGAGTTGTTTCTGGCAAAAAACCGAAGCGTGCTTGCCTTCCCATAGAAATCACTGGTTGAGCAGGAGTGGAAATGTAAAAACCAGGGTTGTGTTCTTCTCATTACGCACACACACAACACACACACACACACACACACACACACACACACACAACCTCACAGAAATATCTTTCTCTATTAGTTACGAATGAGTCTTTCCTTTGTTAACAGACCTCCTTGAGGCTTCCAGCCTTGCTAACATATGTCCATTTGGGGATCACCAATCTCTCTTACTTCTTGGCCTGAACAAAAGGGGTCTCCTTTACCTTGATCACCTGTCACGTGTCTTTCCCTAGTCTTTTATGGTTTCAACAAAGGTATACCTTCCCTAAAGAAGTTTTCTCTTCTGCTTCACAACCTCTTTACTCTGCCCCCAGTTAAAGTCATGATACATACTGTTGTGGTTATATGGTAGGGGATATAATATTTTCACAATTCACACACTCAGAAAACAAAACTCTAATTTCAAAACAGATCCCTACAACTCACTTGAATTTCTCGCTCAGGTCTCTATGCCCTCCTAAGTACAGAAAATGACATTTGTTTTTTTTTCACTTCTAGGTAAAGTTAGTCAACATAGTTATTATTTTGTTATTCGGGGTTCTAATCTCAGCCAGTGATCTACTCAGCTCAGGTCTGTGTCCCTCCCCAGCTCTAGAGATTGTCTCAGTCTGGAGGGGGATTGGTGATAATAGACCAATTAGAAGAGCTAACTCTTCATAGGACCTATTAAAAGCTTTTACATACTTGTTTAGTCCCCACAGCAGCCCTCTGAGGTAGTACCGTTCTTTGCACAGCTAATAGTGGAGGCTGATCCTGGATTTGAACCTGACTACTCTAGATCCAGAGCTCTTATAGACTGCTGTAAGGTCTCCATGAAATATGAGTTTCAAACCAACTGGACCAGAATTTCTCCTTCTTGAGAAGAATGGGAGGTGATCAATCAATCAATACTGAATGAATAGAAAGAAAGCAAATTGCAGAAAAAGAGGGCAGAAGGAAGAGGAGAAAGTAAACAAAGAGCCAGCAACCTGCTGTGAGAAGGACACTGGACATGCTCTTCCCCTTCCCCAATGTCCATCATCAAGCTGGCCATATGGTGGCTATCCGGTGGCTATCTATTGGGGCAATCTGCAGACTCAGGGAAGGACTGTCAAACATCACCTGCATGTTTTTGCTTGCTGGAAAGATGTGGAGGTATAAATCAATGCATGCTCCACTTCTGCATTTTTTAAAGGAATTACTTTGTCATCAAATTCATAAATTCTCAGGTCTTGAGAGGTTGGCATAGATAAAAGCAGAAGCAGAGTGGGGTGGGACTGACCCAGAGGACTGCCTGCTGGAGATTTTCTGACTCAAATCTGGGAAAGTGTGAGGGGCCGTTAGAAGAGCAACCAGATAGAGAGTCAGCTGGAGAATTCAGGGTAGCTGCTGACTGCAGCACACGGTGGAGAATACTGTAAAGCGAAGGCGTTTCTACTTGCTGGCCGCTTTGACATAAACTTGCGTGTGACCTTGAGCAACTTTCTCGGTGTCCATTTTTTTTCCCACTTAAAATGGAGGCCATGTTTTGAGTAATCGCTTGGGTCTTTACCAGGCCCTATGCTCTGAGCTTGCAGTGTCCTGCTTTGTATTTCTACGTGCCTCCCTTTCTCGCCCTTTGCTGGTTATAGTTCAGAGCTATTGCTGAATGTTTTCCCCATTCTCTTCCAGAAAACCGTACTGCCTACCAGGTGGGGATGGGGAGTGGAGGGAGGGTTTGACTTCCATGTTATCGGAATTTGCTCCTCCCCAATGAATTCCAGGCTTTCCTAGGAAGAACGATTTCCACACTCTCCATTATTCTGTGTTCTTAGGGATTCTCTTTAAAAGCTATTTTTCAGGACTGAATGCACAGTAGATAATTCCAAGATCTCAAAAAATTGGCAACTGTAAAAAATATTCTGGTTGTTTCTATTGTGTTGATATTTCAATTAATAAAAACACGCCAGACAGTTGAAGTAGGACGTTCTTTTCTTCCTGTTTCACATTGAGATGTACTCAAATAAATTTTTTAAAAGTTGAAGAAAAAAATGTTGTATACAAAGAAGATAATAGTTCTCTTTTGTTCCTCGACTTTTTAAGATACTGCATCAAATGATCTCTCATGATTAATCACTGAAAATATTTGTGACACTGGAGTTTCTTCTATGCATCTTATTATCAGTGAGTATTTAGATTTCTACTAAATCATCAAGTGAAAGATTTAGGGAAAAAAAAAAAAGCAGAAGTCACGCCTAACATTGAGACTGTTAAAATGTCTTCGTTGTGGGTTTTTGCCCTCAACAATAATCAATAGTAATTATGAACAAACCCAGGAACCTGTGTTAGCCTACATGACAGCCTTTTCATGATATTTGGGGTGCTAAGCCACATTTCCTTTATTCCTTTTGACTTCCAGGTTGCAGTCAGCTCTTTCTGGTAAGGTATTACAATCAAAAACCAATTTCTTCTGCTTCCACGTTCTGAGTCTAAAGCATCCTCTGGTATGGCGGTCAACAACCCATTGACAAGGTCTGTCAGATGAAATGGTAAGCTAGGGTCAATATTCACTTCCAGATCTCTCTTTCTACTACGTGTTTTGAAATCTTATATCCCGTCTCTCGCACAGGGGATTGTGCCTACTCCCCAATGGAGAAAAGTATTGGGCTAATTTATATGTTGAAATTCCATGAAGATAGATACTTGATTGATAGAAATGTCTAAAGTAAAACCTAAATTTTATTTCATGTTGTAAGCACTCAACTGTGGCGGGGATGGCCAGTGGCCTCTTTGGTCAATAATTTGCAAAGATGGTTCCAGTGATTCCTTCCCCAAATTTCCCATTTTCTTAAATTTAGGCTTAACTTGTGATTTGCACTGCCCAGCAGAACGTGGCAAGAATGATATGTGACTATGGAACCCAGACCGCGACAGACCTGGTGGTTTTCTCTCTTGCTTTCTTGGCATCCGGCAACCATGCGGTGAAGGAGCCCAATCAACTGCCCTGAGAAAGAGTTCTTGGCTTGGCCAAGAACTGGAGTCAATTGCCAAGCACATGCGTGAGCCTGTCTCGGACTGTCCGTGCCCGTGTGCCTTTTGTTCCTCTCCTTCTGGCCAGCAGTGTTTATTGTAATTGACCTGTCGCTGTCTCACTACGTATATGAGCTGCATGAATCGCAACCAGTTTGTCTTTTTAGTTCACAAGTCTTTGGATTAAGAGCAACCAAACCTGAAGAGCTATCCCCAGGAGCTTCATGTGAAGCCAGATTTGGGGCAGTTAGCAAAATTGTGGACTTCATGCCTGATGCCATAATGATACGAGATTATGAGGAGTGGGGTCTTGAGAAAGGGTGAATATGTTTTGTATGTGGAAGACATATGACATATTGTGACTAGAGAAAAAGAGTGTGGTAGACGGCCTAATGGCCAAAAAGCCTTCCCATCACCATCTGCACACCCATTTCAATGGAAATAGAGACATTTTCTCCACTCCTTGGAAGGCTGTATCCCTACCTGTTTCCCTCCCCCTCACCTCCTCTCTGTCTCTCTTTTTCTCTCCCGGGGTCATTCATGTTGAGGGAAGTGAACTGTCATGTTGTGAGAATCTTACAAGGCATGATGAGAATTGAGGCCCCAAGTCCATCTGAAGCCTGACAATGAACCACATTAGGGAGCTTGGAGGCAGAGTCTTCAGCCTCATTTGAGTCTTCGATTGAATACAGCCTCAAAAGACAGCTTGACTGCAACATCATCAGGGACCTTGAACCAGAGGCACCTAATTAAGCACCAGTTTGGTCACCTGGCCCACGGATACTGTGTGTTAATGTTTGTTGTTTTAAGCTGCTAAATTTGGGGATAATGTGTTATGCAGCAATAGATAACTAATACATAGATATTATAATTTGTATACCCATTCATTCGGCAGATACTAAATTGAGCGTTTGTTATGAGCTACTATGAAGAAAAATATAGTCTTCTCTCTTTCATAACCTGTCCTCAAATCGAAGAATGGACATTTTTGGCATGAAAAACATCTTCACTAGGATTATGTTGGAAGGCAAGAAAGTGGATTTCCTCTTGAGTGGAGGGGGCCAGCAATTATAAGAACTCTTACTAATTTCTCTGTTTAGTAACTCTATGATGGCTAGTTTAATAGAGTAGCTTGTGGTATTACCTATACGTTTGTGCTGAGTGAATTTTAATGAAACTCTCAGAGCTTGGCAGGAATAGATTGGCACAGAGAGCCAGACTGACTGTGGATGGAGAAACACAGTCCTCCATACACACTTCAACAACTACAATCAACTGGAATAAATAAGACAGATGCATATATAACCATAAAATAAAATGCACTAGGGAGACTGTAGGAGAGAGAGATCCTTCTGCCAGGGGATATAAGTACCATTTTTTAAAAGAATTTTACTATTAATGGTATTGGGTTGCATGTTACTTACTCTCAGTGCTAAGCAGGGAGTAATAATGAAGCAGTGAACTTTGACTGCACATATGCGAGATCAGCTGTGTAGAGAGATGACTTTCCTCCTCTTGCCACCTTAATGAGATTTTTGGCAATGGTGGCTCCGCATGCAATTGGATTTTCGCTAAAGATTAAAATTTGATTTTTCAAATAAAATCGCTTTTAAAAATCATTATAGGATATAGAATCAAAATGAAAAGGCATTGTTCACACAGAAGGTTGTCTGCAATTAAAGACAGTAGGAATTGCCAAAACTCTTGGACAAAATCATAGAATGTTCAAAGCTAGAAGTTAATATCATCTGTTCCTGAGTATTGAAAGCTTAAAGGAGGTAACATCTGTCAGTATCTTCTGGCTTGACTTTAAAAATTTTTTTTTTTACATTTATTTTTTTTTGATAGAGAGAGAGCACAAGTGGGCGAGGGGCAGAGAGAGAAGGAGACGCCGAATCCAAAGCAGGCTCCAGGCTCCGAGCTGTCAGCACAGAGCCTGACGCGGGGCTTGAACTCATGAACTGCAAGATCATGACCTGAGCCGAAGTTGGACGCTTCACAGACTGAGCCACCCAGGTGCCCCTTCTGGCTTGACTTTTAAGAGACCTTGCATGACTTCTAAAAACAAGTACTTTGGTTGAGAACAGAATATTTAAGACTATAATATAATTTACCAAATAGAAGTGCAGACTATACACTTCACTATTTTTCATCTATCTTGAAATTATATTATTAATCTTAAAAATGCTAAAAACATGAAAATGATGAGCATAGGTTAGGGGGGAAAGTGTTATTTTGAAGCATGCATAATGATAAAAACCAAAATGATTCACTAAATATTAATACGTTGAATATGAGCTCTGTTCAGACTCAAATTTTCTAATACAGAAGAAAATAGGGTATGTTCTATTTTTAAAAAGGGTGTGTTCTATTAATAAAAAGAATAAATATTTACCTCTATGGTTCGTATATTAAAAAGTGAATATGTAATACAATTTTTCCAGAAACATTGCTATTAAATTAATTATCTATTTTGCAACTGAAGATAAATATCCTTGAATATGCAATCTAGCACAAGTGAAGAAAAAATTTTTTTAAAAGGCGCAGAAAATTTTCTGACCAAATATAGGTGGCCAGAAATATTCCAAGGATATTGATGTTTTGTCACAGTTTTGCTTTGATGTTCCAGAACTGTTTCATATGAATATACTTTTTTTTAAGTGAATTCCCTTTCAGTATCTGCAATGTATGAGGTAGAGATACGTATTAATAATCAAATCTATGTACTTTTGATTTCTTTTATGGAAGACTATTATAAAGGTGAATTATTAAAATGAATATAGTTAAGTACTCTTGATTCATCTTATGTAGGGACGAGTTTTATTAATCTTTATTTTCTAAGGAAATTAGGCAAATCCTTAAAACCCAAGTTAAAAAAATCCTGGCTTCCAGCGAATCTGAGAAAACCCATTATAAGAGTAGAGAGCATTTATAAGGCCAACCACTAATAGTCAGCTAATGACCTAGGACTTAAGAGTGAATTCAGCATCACTGAATTCAATATAATTATAGTCTATGCTTCATCACCCACACAAATGAAGTACCAAAATCTGGATAACCCAAAAACTTACACAGGTGTATCATAGGATACTTAGGGCTATTTTTTTTTTTCTCATTGTTTCTGCATTTCATCCCCTGTTATACTTGAAGCATTTGCAGTGATGTGTTTCTACTAAATACTAAGGTTTGATGGCGAGAAAAATTAGTTTTTTTTTAATTTTTTTAAAATTTTATTTATTTATTTTGGGAGAGGGAGAGAGATTGCAGGCAGGGGAGGGACAGAGAGAGAGAGAGAATCCCAAGCAGGTTCTGAGCTATCAGCACAGAGCCCAACGGGGGACTCAACCTCATGAACTGCGAGATCATGACGTGAGCTGAAATCAAGGGTTGGATGCTTAACCAACTGAGCCACCCAGGCACCCCTAAAATCTTATTTTAGACGTCTTAAGTCCCATGTGTGTGAACTGTTTTGTCAAACAATACTCTTATTTAGATTCAGTTCAGGAATGCTCATGTTTAAAATTTTGGCAGTTCTTAATGAAACGGAGAAATAAACTATGAACTTTGGTGTGTTTCTTCATATTTGAAAACTCTTTCAGTCCATAAACAATACGTAGTGTGGGACTCTAGGTTGCTATTCCAAATTTAAAAATTTTTCCAAAACAGCCTGTTTCCATTTCCGAAGTAATGATTCTTCTTTTAAGACCTCTCTACCCTGTCACAGAACAATTAAAGGTAGCATTTAAAAAAAGCCTTAACGTGTCCTCATGTCTACACTTCCCCCATACGTAAGAAATGTCTATTAAAAATGTCATTATGAGCATCTTCACAAGCCTGTCTGTGTTTCTGGTCGTATCCAAGGGAGCCATGGTCAGAGCTGGGGCCTGATATGAAGGACCCCGCTAAGGCAAGTTAAAATGACCATTATATAAGCTCCTCTAAAGTTACTATTTTTACATAAAAGACATGAAAGTCGCAGGCATCTGTAATGTTATATTATTCTTAGCACATGGAAGTGACTTTATGGTTTTGAAAGAATTACATTCCCTTCATTTCTTTAGCACCTCTTTCATCGTCCCTTAAGATGTTCTCTGCCTGACCTTCCCCACAAAGGAAAAGTCAACCCAGTGTCTCTGGAAAATTAGGGTAAGGTCATAAAGGACACTCTAAAGCCTTTCTTAGACAAAGCCCTTTTCATAGCTGCCTATAAGCCAGAGCCCATTGGAAACGGACCGAGCACAGGACCACGCAAATCCGTATTGCTTGAAGGGAAGTATTTGAGATGCCCTTTGCCCTTTGCCTTATCAATGAACCCTCTGAAGGTTTGGAGAGTATTAGTGCAGACACGTCAACTATGAATATGCCTTTCCAGGTTCCGTCTTTGCCTCTTGTATTCTCTGGACTTACCTAAATTTTCAAGTCACGTGAAATAATTATTGAAACTTCTGTTGAATACCTCGGATCCTGTGACACTGTGTAATGATCAAACAGCTTCCTGTAACATCTCTGGCAGCTAGGTTGCAAAAAGGGCTGATAATGTTCCCCCTCCATTCCTAAATTATAAAGATCTTAGGACTTTAGACCCTGCTAAATCAGCTTCTTAACAACTAGAGCTATTATAATCATAATTTCTACCCATCTGAATATCCGTGGAAAATAACTGTTTATAACACATTTCTATACGATAGCAAGTTTTTCTTAAAGTCAAGTCTCAGAGATGAAATCATGTTTAACCTTGTATGTTAGCAAACCGCATTCTAGAGACCGTAGGATTCTAGAAAAATATGTATACCAGAGCTATTAGTAAATACTTGCCAGTCCAGGTATTACATTTTACTTAGGAGCTCATCTCCTGTATTTTCCTTACACATTAAGGTGAGACTGGGATCTGGAGACTTCCTACTTCTAGCAACTGTAGCACTTTGGATGTGGTACTGCCTGTCTATATGATTGAATGTTCTCATCTGTACAATGGGGATAACAATAGCGTCCATTTTATGGGGTTTGAGAGAAGATTACGCCCTTTTGTACATATGTCCTCAACGAAAGTCAGCTCATTCTCCAAGTGTCTTCTCCAAGTGTTTCTAGTCAATTCAGATATACATCCAGTCTCCTATTAGATTCCACTTCTTTGAAGTTCATTTTGGTTTTCTCACTAAAAGCATGTTTAGATCTTTCATTTATTAAGATTTAAATGATTTACAACTTGCTTAAATTATTTCCCTTTCCAAAGATATTCACATTTAAATAAACTTACATTAAAGATTTTGAGTTTAGGGGCGCCTGGGTGGCGCAGTCGGTTAAGCGTCCGACTTCAGCCAGGTCACGATCTCGCGGTCCGTGAGTTCGAGCCCCGCGTCAGGCTCTGGGCTGATGGCTCAGAGCCTGGAGCCTGTTTCCGATTCTGTGTCTCCCTCTCTCTCTGCCCCTACCCCGTTCATGCTCTGTCTCTCTCTGTCCCAAAAATAAATAAACGTTAAAAAAAAAAAAAAGATTTTGAGTTTATGTTAAAAACCTACATTTTGGACTTAGACAGATTTCGCTCCTAAGATGTACTAATTCTGTGGTCTCGGGTGAGTTATGTCTCTTAGTTTTTATCTGAAGCTTAGATTTTTAATCTGTTAAATGAAGATAATATTTGCCTTCTGACAAGATCAACAGGAAACTTCTAAATTTTTTTTTTCAACGTTTATTTATTTTTGGGACAGAGAGAGACAGAGCATGAACAGGGGAGGGGCAGAGGGAGGGAGACACAGAATCAGAAACAGGCTCCAGGCTCTGAGCCATCAGCCCAGAGCCTGACGCGGGGCTCGAACTCACGGACCGCGAGATCGTGACCTGGCTGAAGCCGGACGCTTAACCGACTGCGCCACCCAGGCGCCCCGTCAGGAAACTTCTAAATAGAGATGTATTCGTCAGTACACTTTCAGTTGCAAGAGACAAAATTGAATTCCAACTGGCTCAGGCAAAGAAAGGGATCTATCAACAGACTTTGCTGGAAAATCCAAGAAAGAACTGGCTTCTCAAATAATGTTTTCTGAGATTAGCTTTTCCCTGCTTTTAAACTCTGCTTTCTTCTAAGTTAGCTTCATTCTTGGGTGACCTCTCCTCTGAATATGTCCCTCATCAGCAACAGGCATGTATCGTCACAAATTCAAGATCAATGGGGGCAGGTTTCTTCTCTTCCCAAAGATTCGAAAAAGAGCTTGGACTACATCTCGTGGCCCTGGTTTAGTCCACATGTCCATCCCTGACCAAATAACTTCAGACAGTGGAGACCAAATGACCTGCTTAACCAGGTCTGGCTTCTGTGCACATCCGAGCCTGGGCTCGAAGCAGAGGACATGAGGTCAACTGAATTGAGCCACAGGTGATTTTTCTCCGAAGAATGGGTAATGTGTACTGATTGGGCAAACACCATGGATGCCTCTACAAAATCTGTTTCCTTCCAAGAGGAGCATATTGGGACAAACTACCAAAATAACTTCCAAGGACGTAGGGCTTTTGCAATCCTTTTAATATCTGACATGAAGTAAGTCAAATCAGAAATGAGAGAATCTCATTCAATTTCGTCAATAATTGAGCTAATTGTAATTATTTCATATACATAAACACGCAGCATGTATAGTGAAATATACTGTATATATGATATCTGTTAACATACATGGTATATAATGAATATATGTGTGCTGCACGTGCCATGTACTATATACTTTTTTTTAACTTTTTTTTTTTTTTAAAGAAAGATGTCACCTTCATACATTGGTATTTGGGACCAGGAATCATGGATGGTTGAAATGCAGAGAAAGGCTGACAGGCTAATTTTACATCTGGCACCACGGGTTTATTGAATCCAATGCAAAACTCATATGAATGTGGTTAATACTGGGTATTGCATTCGGTAATGCATTTTGTTCGTTTTATGCCCCCTTTAAATGCATATCTGTGCGTGTCACTTTCAAACTAGCACCGTGGGCTTTATAAACATTATAGCACCACTGTACAAAGCTGCCAAATGAGTATTTTGAAATTTTACTACAATACAGCTGGCCACAGATCTAGAAGTGGAAAAAAAAAAAAGAAAGAAAGACAGAAAGAAAGAAAAGAAAAGAAAAAGGAACAATAGGTCTGGGATCTTTATTAGTGGGGCCAGGTAGAAACATCTGTTCAGAGGGGCTGGCCTGATTATCATCAGTTGTTTGCTGAGTCTCTCCTTTTGTCTAGTACCACAGAACACATTAAAATCCACAGCTTTTCTCTTGGGCATCCTGTGGAAACACATTTTGTGTCTAAAGAAGGCCAGAAGGTTCTTATTAGCAATCATCCTTCAACTACCTAAGGAGAAAACAACAACAAAAAAAACCCCTGCCTTTCCCAGGGAGGACCCTGGATGTGGCCCAAATGGTCAGCACCTAATGGGCGTTACTAAGAATTCTATAGCCCAGGGGGGCAGGAAGCCAGCATTTCCTTATGAAAAGGCAGTTGAGACACATGCATTTGCAAGGAATAGATCTGTAGGGGAGTGCTCTAAAGCCATTCTTCATAGTATTAATAATATTTCTCTTCTAACTCTATTTTTTAAGTTTATTTTATTTGTTTATTTTTTAGAGAGAGCAAGCAGGGCAGGGGCGGAGAGGGAAAGGGAGAGAAAGAATCCCAAGCAGGCCCCACACTGTCAGCATGGAGGCCCACACTGGGCTGGAAGCCAAGAACGGCGCGATCATAAGCTGAGTTGAAATCAAGAGTTGGACATGTAACCAACTGAACTATCCAAGTGCCCCTCTCACTCCTCTTTTAAAAAATACTCTTTGAGGGGGGCCTTGGTGGCTCAGTCATGTGGGTGTCTAACTCTTGGTTTTAGCTCAGGTCACGATCTCATCATCGTGGGATTGAGCCTTGCATCAGGCTCTGCACTGAGCGTGAAGCCCGCTTGAGATTCTCGCTCTCTCTGTCCTCTCTCTCTCTCTCTCTCTGTCTCCCTCTGCCCTTCTCTCCTGTTTGTGCTCTCTCTCTCTCTCTCTCTCTCTCTCTCTAAAAAAATAAAAAAGAAGAAGGCTGAGAATTATTTGCTTGGCTGTTTACCTTGTAACACCAGGCACCCCCAAAGTCCCTGGCAGAAACCCATCACACTGTCACTGACTTCTTTCTCCTTCGGTGGTAGTTTGGGCACACAGATGCCTTTGATAATCTGACGTGTCTTTTCAAAAGGAAAGGAAAAGCAGAGGAAGGCACAGAGCTCATGGGGAAAGTGCCTTCTTTGTGGAAGTCAAGAGAATGGCTGAGACCAAACTTCAGTGAAACCAGCCTCCGGGCCTGGCCAGAGATCACCCTGATAGCTGGCAGGAAGTTCTCTGCAACCAAAATTTTCTCAGGATCTGGCTGAGGCAAAGTTGAGGCATTAACTTAACCCCCAAACAGATAAGCTTTTCATTATAGGGCTTCCTTGGAAAGCAAGTTTGACAAGTTTGATATTTATACCAGGACCGTGAAGTTTACTGGCAAGTTCAAAGGCATAATCCATTACCTCAAGCAGCTGCAAGTGGAAAGATGTTTAGCTATATTTTCTACATGAGTGATGGAAGTGTTCAAGAAGGCATGATTTTTCCAAGGAAAAGGCCAAGGTTAGGTAGGCAGTATTTGGGTTATAACAACTACTATTATCTTGTGCAAAATTGCAAACTAAGGAAACATGTGCTTTGGTTCTCTGCCTATTTTGTGCTGTATTTCTCCCACTCAGCTGCATGTCTACTGACAAACTCATAAACCTGGACCCACAAACATATATGTAGAAGTCTACACACACACACACACACACACACACACACACACGAAAGCAATCATGTTCATTTCCAAAGCACCATTTTATTCTGCCTCTTCCTTTTGCTGTAAAAATATTGAAGAGAAGGATAAGACGTTATCAGTCATCTCTACCCAAGATATCAATGTCTTATATCCTTACTGAGATTATTTGTATTGTAAGCCTTAAAAGAATATGAAGGATTGAACTTCATGTGGTTTATGTTATAATAAGGAAGAAAGAATAAATGATAGCAGAAGTGAGGGCCCTACATAGGAATCATAGCTAGCTTGGACACTGGTTAATTATTGACTTTGAACAAACGATTTACTCTCTCGTCATGTGAGGAAATTGACATAGGGCTTGCCATTTTTTCTAAACATATACCGTGGAAGACAGAAGAGAATGAACGTATTGTCTAAGGCGTTGAGGAGGCAGAGCTCTAAGACCCCAATGCAAACAAGATTTTTTCTTTAGAATCTTATTTTTATTACAGAATCCGGTCAAATACCATATCCCTACTCCTTAATGTTTGGGGGTTATGTATATTCCTTCATCAATTTTCAGGCAAATCTGGTGATGCCTAAGGTCACACCGTACTTAAGTCCTTTGTACTTACAGACCCCCATGGCGCACCACCGGTTAGTCTTGGAGATATGATCCAGTTTGAGAAGTGATGGGTTGTCCTTGGATTTAGTGTTCTTGGAAGTCTCACAGGGCTGCGGTTATCAGTGATGGGTAGTTAAAATAGCACATGAACAGTTTGCAGACACAATTGGCCTAATTTGGGGAGGGGGCAGGTTAGTATGCAGCTGGAGATCCTGAGGTCTTGGCCATTCCAAGGCTCCACTCTGAGTTCAAGAAGACTCTGTTGTGGCTACTCAGAGGGCCCTAGAATCTGAAGAGCCTGGACAAAGGGTGAATCCATAGTACGTTTGGATTTGTGGCTTATTTTGGAAATGCACAGATTCTACAGCAAAGCGATTCCCTTGGTGCCATGACATCCTGCCCTAGGGAACCCCACACCACCTTGTACCTACAGTAAGTGTGGAGCCACTCCAGAACTGAGCGCTACTTGGGTCTGAAGCAAATTTATCAGGGCACCGGGGTGGCTCAGTCGATTACGCATCCGACTTTGGCTCAGGTCATGATCTCACGGTCCGTGGATTTCAGCCCCGCATCAGGCTCTCTGCTGACGGCTCAGAGCCTGGAGCCTGCTTTGGATTCTGTGTCTCCCTCTCTCCTCTGCCCCTCCCCTGCTCACACTCTGTCTCTGTCTCTGTCTCTGTCTCTGTCTCTCTCAAAAAATAAATAAAACATTTTTAAAAATAAAAAAAAATAAAGCAGATTTACCATGGGCCCTGTTGTGGGGGTATCTGGATACCCAAATGGGCCTGAATTTCAGACACACGGAGCCATACCCAGCCTCTGTCTAAAACATGGGTCTGGAATTCATGCCAGTGTATGAAGACTGACCCAGAACCCTGCTTTAATTGAGGGCAGGCAATTTCACCAGAATAAGAGACCAACAACAAGCTGGAAAGCACTCCTCGGGGCAACATTTTATCAATTCGTCACATTGGCTATTGATGGGCCCTAAAAATGAATTAATTGTCCCATATGTCTCTGTTGCATGTTTAAGAGGCAGAAAGCCTCAACCTAAAGGTCTGCTCTCTATTCTTTTTTAGGAAATGAGATCTTGATGAATAGAAGCTTTGCTAATGTTCTATTTACATTGATACTCATTTTTGAAAAAAAAAAAAGAAAGCCTGTGTGCCCTGTTGGGACTTTATCTCAAATTCACGTTAACTCTACGTGTTACGCAGCCTCCTGTATAATATCTTAGGAACTCCTGACGGGACTGTCCGACTCTATAAAGCACACAGAAATCAGCTTTTGGAGACAGCCAGAAATGGTTCACCCAGTAATCAATTCTGTAGGGACATAGAAAAGTAGTAAATAAAAACCTTACCTCAAGAGAAGCACATGATTAAGGAGATTAGGTTTCAAACATACAGTTTCTGGACTTTTGTCTGAGAAGGGAGAAATAAACTTCAGGTGATGTATTTTCAAGATGTTGTGGTTTTTATTTAACTCTGTAAGATAAATCACAAAGCAATAGGTAGAACTGGAAATGCTTCTGGTCCTTGGAATCTCTATTACATGAGACCATCGAACCTAGGTTAATATCATAACTTGAGACAGGTCGGGGCATAGAGACAGTTTGGAGGCTGTTTAATACGTCATTAGTTTTCTAAAGTGATAGATATTTCAAATATTGTCTGGAAACCCATGCCAAAAAAAAAATTCTGGTGTGTATTTATTAAAATGGAGATTTGGGGGCCTTATCTTTGACCAAGTGAATTTCCAGAAAGGCTGGAATTAAAACTTTTATCATATCTCCAGCCAACTTTTTCAACCCTAAATTTTGAGAACCGCTTCATTAGGGAATGAAAGTTTTCTAGATTCACGTAGAATGATGATACTTGACTGCTTTCTTCAGAAGGACATTAGTTAGACGTCTTCCCAGTTGAATACTAAATCAAGAATGGATCAAAAGGATGGGCTTGGTTAGGATGACAACAGGATGGGGGCAGAATACATTAAACAGATTTTTAAAATCTGACTCAATCAACTATGTGGTTTCCAAAGCAGTCTTCCAAAAAAATTTTACCCTATAAATGAATGCTTGTGGAAACCAATGTAAAATAAAGACTCAAAGTGCAAGAAACAGGATCGTGCTTTGGGAATCTGTATCCTGGCTACATGCCAAATTAACCAGGTAATTGCTGTATCCTGAGTTTCTAAATGGAAAATTGTTCTTTGTGCTTCGGATGGTTTAGTGCTATGTTTAATTGACCTTCTTTAATTAGGTTGGCTTGGTGATTCTTTCATTAAAAATCCCAATATTGTGATTCCTTCTTTTTACTGTTTTACAGGAAACCGAACCTGAAGCTGGCTACTTTGTTTAGAGTCGGCAAATAAAGAAAGGGGGGAACTAGTTTATGGAATGAGTGTTAGTTTTTCAAACACGGCGGAGCAAAAGATCATTTTGGAAATGGAAAAGAAAATAGGTTTGCATGATAGAGAGTATTAGAAGCCCTAGGGTATTCCCAGCCCTGGGGTTAATTTCTCTGTGACAAATCACATATCATTTCTGTGTGTCAATTTCTTTCATATGTCATGAAAACGACTGTATCTATGACAAGGTTGACCTATCAGAATTCGGCGGGCAAGACCCCTTAGGAGACTGCAGGAGACCAGTCAACTGAGAAGCTACTGCCAAGAGAAATTATTCTAGGTAGGCATGTTGATTTAGAAGCAGCATACTGATGGCTGATTAGGAATTGGTTTCAGGGTTCAAGAGCAAAACGAGATGCCTGGGTGGTTCATTCGGTTAAACTTCCGACTTCGGCTCAGGTCACGATCTCACACTTTGTGAGTCCCAGCCCCACGTCAGGCTCTGTGCTGACAGCTCGGAGCCTGGAGCCTGCTTCGGATTCTGTGTCTCCCTCTGTCTCTGCCCCTCCCCTGCTCACACTCTGTCTCTCCCTCTCAAAAATAAATATTAAAAACAAATTAAAAAAAAAAAAAGATGCAAAGAGCAATGCTGACATGGAATTGAAATAGGGCTGTAGGGGCGCCTGGGTGGCGCAGTCGGTTAAGCGTCCGACTTCAGCCAGGTCACGATCTCGCGGTCCGTGAGTTCGAGCCCCGCGTCGGGCTCTGGGCTGATGGCTCAGAGCCTGGAGCCTGTTTCAGATTCTGTGTCTCCCTCTCTCTCTGCCCCTCCCCCGTTCATGCTCTGTCTCTCTCTGTCCCAAAAATAAATAAATAAACGTTAAAAAAAAATTTTTTTTTTGAAATAGGGCTGCAGTTTAGAGACCCAGGGCTGAGTTGGTAAGATTTTCTTGCCATGGTCCTAGGCTACCTATACTTAAACACGGAGACCAACATTCTCAGTGTAGCTTAGTCCTTGAGCCAATCAGCGGCTAACTTGAGATGTATTAAGAAGCAGTTTCCTATAACCTGACACCATTGACCTGCAGCTTCTCCTGTGAACACTTTGTCTTTGGGCATGATTTCCGTCAGCTTCAGTTGTGCTTCTGCACTGTTCTGAATGCCAAATAACCTTTGGTTGTTGTTAGCCCTTACCAGTAATCCCCCTCCTAGGATCTGTGTCTGGTATGATGGATCCCAGACCCCCTATCAGGGCCCTATTTCAGCCCAAATGGACCTCTTTGTAATGATAAAAGGACTCTTTGGTGTCCAAAGATTCCTGCTGCTGGGTCCCTGCCCATGTGGTCAGATCAAGCCCCTCTGGTCAGACTGGGTTGGGTAAAGCCTCAGATTTTGGACACAGTGATTGAGATCGTTGTTTCTTCTCTTCGGGGGCAATTTCTACTATACGGCTAGTTCTCTTGGCCCTGGCCCTGCCGTATTTACCTGCTCCGTGCCAGTTTGCCACCATGCTGGAGCTGTTCTCATGGCTGGAGCTTTTACGAACCATAACATGCAGACCCTAGGGCAGGGGAAGAGGCAGGATTTCATCAAGGTTGTGAGTCATTGGTTGTTTTGTTTCCACAATGCTGCCATGCCACACCTGATCAATCCAGTTGCATTTACGCCTTTAAAGGTCGTGCACTGAGCCCCGAAGTCTGAATTTATTCTGGTCAGACAAGAAGAAAATTAAAGGTTTGCAAACACTTTATTGCCAAAATACGAAAAAGTCCTAAAAATAAATTTAACATTTATTGAATACCTACCACATGGAAAGCACTGGCGTATAAATACTGTACGTGCATTTAATTTAAAAACAAGGTTTTTTTGATGTTTATTTTTTGAGAGGGAGAGAGACAGTGTGTGAGTGGGGGAGGGGCAGAGAGAGAGAGGAAGACATAGAATCTGAAGCAGGGTCCAAGTTCTGAGCTGTCAGCGTAGAGCCCGACGTGGGGCTCAATCCCACGGACCGCGGGATCATGACCTGAGCCCAAGTCAGACGCTTAACCCACTGAGCCACCGAGGCACCCCATGCATTTAATTTCTATTGAGAGAAGATACCATATCTGCCCTAGTGAGATTCATATTCTAGCTGGGGGGTCACAGACATTTATTTTGACAATGTTTATGGATTATTGTGAACATCTAGAACAAAAAAGGTTCCTTGTTTATGAAAATACAGTGTATTGCATTTCATTTAAAAGCTGATTGACTCAACAAAGTTCATATTTATGAAAGCAGGCTATTCTACCTGTAACTCTGCTACCTGAAGTTATTAATAATGATCACCCTTCAAGACTCTTGAAATAGAAACAATGCCGGGCAGGTCCACAGACAAATTTCAATTCATTTATTTAACCCACATGGGCATCGATACTCATTTTCCCCTATGACAGATGTCATGGAAAAACAGACATGTAAAATCATCAAGAAATTTATAATCCAATTGGGAAGATGAGGCATACACATAAAGTTAGTATAAGAAAAAAATGACATGAGTATCATAAGTTAAGAGTTAATAGTAAGTATGAGTTAATTACAGTGAGATTTCAAAAGCAGAGATAATTATGGGGTATTGTTGAAGAACTTCTGGCGTCACTGCAAACTGCTTTCACTCAATGATCAGGGCAATGGCCGTCTCAGGTCTTAGCAATTTCCCTTTGGAAATCTTGGACATTTCCTAGAATCTCAAAACATGCCCTACGCTGGATGGTGAAGAGCCATCGTGGAAAAAGCTATTGTATGCTACGCATCTGCTTCTAGAGCAAGGCGTTCAGGATTTTAGCCCAGGTATGTGTGGGGGGTCCACAAGTAAAAGAATCCGGTTCTTCACCGAAAAGGACATTCATTTTTCTTCTGTCTCGCTCATAGGAAAGTTCAGGTTCTTGAACGGATTTTTGCCTTTATGAGCATGTCCATGGGGTTATGGTCAATACAAGAAGGAAAAGTCAGGCCGTAGTTTAGATCTCTAGATCCAAAGTACCTCAGTTAATTTATTGGCATATTTACAGGTATCTCCTTTCAGTCTGATGAAAAGCACGTAGAACAGCTGGTGCCTAGGCGATCGGGGAGTGTTTGGTGTCCCTCCCGGAAGCTGATCAGAAGCTCAGGGGGTATATGTAAAGAGCAAATGTGAGACTGTTACTTCTTCAGTGCTACAGAAGATGCATTGCTATGTCCTTCTGGAGTGGGAGAAGGAATTAGGTGGAGGAGAGCTCTGATAAACCAGTTCTGTAAGAGGTCTCAGAAGGGCATTTATTGAAGAATTGACAGAGGACAGGAAACGTCTTTGACTTTGATGAAGTTGGGAAATGATCAGAAATAAGGTATCAGGGTCCTACTTCAATTCATGCCTTTACTCTGGCCTTGCTCGATGACTTACAATAAACTACCCCATCTTGGTCAAGGAGCATGAGTCCAGTCAACCAGGGTAGCTCTATTTACTAGAACCAACTGCTTGCTAGAGTTAATTCATAGCATGGCTTGCTAGCTAGAGGTCCTTATGAGGCGGTGAGCTCTGAACCTTAGTTGGAGGGCAAGTTTTTTTAATGTCTCTTCTAGGGTCCTTTCAATAAAATAAAGTGTGGGATAAAACATGTGAGGGGCGCCTGAGTGACTCAGTGAGTTAAGCATCCAACTCTTGATTTCAGCTCGGGTCATAATCTCATGGTTTGTGAATTCAAGCCCCATGTAGGGCTCTGTGCTGACAATGTAGAGCCTGCTTGGGATTTCTTCTCCCTCGTTCTCTTTCTGCCCTCCCTCCCCCCATATCTCAAAATAAATAAACATTTAAAAAATGTGATGGTTGGGGCGCCTGGGTGGCTCAGCGGCTTAAGCGTCTGGCTTCGGCTCAGGTCATGATCTCATGGTTGGTGGGTTCAAGCCCCGCGTGGGGCTCTGTGCCAACAGCTCGGAGCCTGGAGCCTGCTTGGGATTCTGTGTCTCCCTTTCTCTCTGCCCCTCCCCTGCTCACGCTCTGTTTCTCTCTGTCTCTCAAAAATAAATACATGTAATTTTTTTTTTAAAAATGTGATGCTCATCTGGCTATACTGTGTATCTTCATAAGTGGTAAAATAACAGAATTATTAACAAGCCTGTAAGAATTATTAACACGTATGTAAGATTTCTGTTGGAGGTAGCAGAGTACTCAAACTTACAGAAGGTTTATATTCAATGGATTTTAAAGCCAGATTTATCAAAATATAGCCTACTCCTTTTATCCTACTATCTTTTGTAGTTTATACTAAAAGGAGAAAGAACAAAGTTATAGCTCATATCCGAGGTATGTAGCGACTATGTCAGATGCATTCATTACCAAAGAAATCCTGACCATATATATGTGGAGGGAAAATGCAAATTGCATTGTTTCTCCATAAACACAGACCATAAATTGACGAATTTATGTCTAAATTACCAATGGACCAGTGTTTGCTACAGTCTGCTGGCGTTTCCAACAAAGTGAGTAACATCCTTGGGAATATTTTGTGTTGGAGAACGTCACCCGTTATTTCTTTTCTCTTCTTAAAAAAATACGTTTTATTTGTTTTTGAGAAAGAGAGAGACAGAGTCTGAGCAGGGGAGGGGCAGAGAGAGAGGGAGACACAGAATCCGAAGCAGGCTCCGGGCTGGGGCTCGAACTTGTGAACCACGAGATCGTGACCTGAGCCAAAGTGGGACCCTTAACCGACTGAGCCCTCCACATGCCCCACTTCACCCGTTATTTCTAAAAGAACTCTGAGGGCAAAGAGCAATTTCTGCATGCGCACAGCACGGGCAAGACCTTTTGGTCTCCCACTGTTTTCCATTTTCCAACTGAATCAGTCACCACCAGCAAATTCACCTTCCAGTCTGACAGACAACCATGAGACTCTCGCTGCAAGTTCCTGGGTGTTACTGTTCTCCAAGCACTGGAATAAAATGCATGCATCCCCGAGGGGAAGGCACACGGCGTAAGCTGCACTGGAGCTGCTGTGCTTCAGAGCAGCTGGGAAAATTGTGAGGATCACAGGAGTCCTGTTTTAGGTTAAAAAGTGTGTGTGCGCGTGCGCGCGCGTGTGTTCAGTGGGGAGTGGTCCTCAACCTCAAGTCTTCTGCACTTGCTGTTTCTGCTCCATGCTTCTCAACAAGGATGCCATGGGTGGGGGGTGGGGGGTTGGACCTGTCTTCATTGTTCCTGGCTGTCCTATGCATTAAGGGACATTGGGCTTCTTGGCTCTGTCACCTAATGACCGGCAGCAGTGTCTCCTCCTCTAGTCGCTCCCCACCTGGTCACTGTGATCATTAAACACCCCCCCTGCGATTGCAAATGGCCCCCCGTGCGCAGGAGTGCCGTCCCAGGTGGAGAACCCTGTGTCCTTTGGTGCTCACAGTCCAGCTTTCTACATCAGCCGCCTCACCTCCTCCAGGCCTTTCTTCAATGAACGCCCCCCCTAGGAAGTCACTGGGGGCAGTGTGCTCACCATGGGGTCTCCTCCCCACCTCTCTCTGTCTGCTTCCCCTTCACTCCACCTTTGTTTTTCCCCACAGCCCTCATCACCATCTGGTATGTAATTTTTGCTTGTTTATTTTGACCCCCATTTCCCACCCACCATAATAGGTGCTTAATTAATATTCGTCAAATCCAAAAAACTAAACGGAGCAGGATGAATTGTTCTTGCACCTTTTGAATTTCGGCCTAAATCAGACCAAGATAACAGAAGGCGACGTACACTGCTCCCGAATATCCCATAGGCTCGTCATTCTGTGCACTGCCACACGTTCATCACCCTGAACAAGTCCACACCCTGAGGCAGATGACCGTGAAAACCTTCCTTCCCTTTTCCTCTGCTTCACCCAGGGGTCTCAGCCAATAGGGTACCAGGATGAGAATGAATGGCTGGCAATGGGGGCAACACTGGCCCAACTGGAGGAAAAGGATACAAGGATAGTTGCGTAAAGGGATTGTTGCCGGGCAGGGCAGGGTGTGGTTGCTGGGACTCCGAAGGTGAGACTCCTACAGAGAAGGCTGGTGTGAGAAAGCCTTGAACTTTGGTTGAGGACAAACCAGCCAGAGGCGACTCTTTAAGGAGGGAGCTGCCAGGATAAATATTCTAGGCTCATTATCTTCCTGCCCTCCATCTCCTGCTTGGGCTTCCCATTGAAGGTGGAAAAGGCAGAGCTAGAGGGCTAGTGTGCACACAGCTACTGTGCAGGCAGAGAGCAGGGTGGAAGAGGGTGGGGACACGAGTTCCTTCTCTAGTGATAGAAGCTGGAGGAGGAGAAGCCATGAAATGCACAGAGAAGCTTCTCCCACACCTCCAACCACCCTCACAAATTCTGTAGAGGACTTGATTATCCAAGTGGAACCCGAAATGAAAGACTATGTATAGGTTTTTGCAGACTGATATGTGCTTCTCAACCCCTAGCAAGGTCATTTTCGGAATGGATTGAACCATGCCCTTTCTTTCAAGACAGGGGTGTTGTGCTGGGGTTCTCCAGTGTAGATGGAAGAACTGTGAGGTATTCCTCCTTTTATGTTCATTTGTTATGGAATATGTGGGTGAGCGTTAGGTAAAGTGAATGAGATGGTTCAGGAAATAATCTTACTCTCCATTGAGAATGGGCTGAAAAAGAATTTGCTTTATATGTAGTACAAATCAAGTGAATGTCACATATTCCAAAATTACAGGGAAAAAAATAATTTAGCCCACTATATAGCAAGAGTCATGGTCTACCCTGTGGAGTAGTGACCTATGTTGTATTTACAGAAGTTGTAGAAGAGGGGGTCTCATGCAGCTCATATTAATATATTATATAACTGTTACATAAATACTGTACTATACAAGTTATATAAATCTATTATAAAAATATTATATGTACATATGTATGTACGACATAATACATAATAATCTATTATTATGTATTATATAATGATCTAATGATTATCTACTATATTTATAATAATCTATTATTATATATTCTATAAAAATACACATACATATACATACACATATACATATACATATATTAGGGGAACATTTCCATATTTTACAGCTTTGGGTAGACACAAGAAACTACAGCTGTGTGCTTGTGCATTCTTGGGAGAGGGGCTGCTAGATTAAAAGAAGACTAAAGTGGACTGCTTTTCTGGTTGTCAGAGAAATCGGAGTAGAACATATATGGTCACTGGCACACTAGCTAAAATTAGATTACCCAACAGTTTAAAACACCAGGATTTCTTGGGTCCTCTGCTGTGGTACATGGCAACCGGTCTCCTGGCTGGGCTTCAGCTGAGGGCATCCTAGCTCCTCTCCCAAGTAGCTCCTGTAGGTCTGGTGAGCCAGCTGGGTCCCAGCAGAAGACTGGGTGAAGCCATCATCCTCCAGAGCAAGGCAGACGAGCTTGCACTGACAACAAGATCTTAAGGACCGAGCGGGAAGACCTCTTCAACAGCCAGTTCTCTATTCCTATAAACATCTATGATTTGGTGTTGTGTCGTGTCTTTGGTTTTTACAAAAGAAGAGAAAAGCTATTTATTGGTGATTTCTTTAGGGCTTTTAAGAACAATGAGAGGTCAACTGGGAATACTTCTGAAGAGAAAAGAGAGCAGACGGAGAGATTTTTCCCAGAGAGATCTAGAGTGTGTCTTTCCCTTTTTCCTCTGGATTAAGGGGGTGTCAGCAGTCACTGTGATCGCTGGAAGCCAGCATCCATGCCCTGTCTTCTGAGCATCACATACATCTTTCATTTTCTTGTCTGAACTGGCCAGGAGACCAGGTCAAGGGAATGGGCACAGGAGTACTGATATCTAAGATTGACTACCCCACCTCCCTACCAGGAAGGATACTTACAATTATTTCACTTGATTTAAAGAAGAGAAATGGACAGTTGTTGCCTGTCTTTTTAAAATGAACTTGAGATTCACACTGGCGAAATGTAGATGTTTCTAAAATAACTGCTGTATTTGCAAATGAAACGAAGTAAATTGTGTTACTATCTTCCATTAGATTTCACTTTCCCTCATCTCTAACTTGAGGGTCTGATGATAATACACAGAAACCTAGGCAACCTATTGCCTAGAGACAATACCAAGGTATTCATCATTCATCCAACAATACGTAAGGAGAAAAATTTGGGGAAGAACCTAACAGGACAGCAGGAAATGGAGCATGAAAATGGATATACCAGATACATGTTAACAGCATAAAGACACTTACAGGGTTCCTTAGAGAGACTCTCAATGTCCATTGACTGATGAATGGATAAAGAAGATATAGATAGATATAGATATAGATATAGATATAGATAGATATAGATAGATGATATATAGATATAGATGATATGGATATAGATGATATACATATAGATATATACACACACACCATGGGATACTACTTGGTGATGAGAAAGAATGAAATCTTGCCATTTGCAACAACATGGATGTAACTAGAGTACATTATGCAAGTGAAATAAATCAATCAGAAATAACAATTTCACTCATGTGAAATTTAAGAAACACAACAGATGAACACAGGGGAAGGGAAGGAAAAATAGGATTAAAAACAGAGAGGGAAGCAAACCATAAGAGACTCTTCAATACAAAGAAAAAACTGAGGGTTGCTAGAGGGGAGGGGAGGGGAGTGGAGGGATGGGTTAAATGAGTGATGAACATTAAGGAGAGCACTTTCAGGGATGAGCACTGGGTGTCATATGTAAGAGACGAATCACGGAGTTCTACTCCTGAAACTAAGACCACACTGTATGTTAACTAACTTGAATTTTAATTTAAAGAGAGAGAGAGAGAGAGAGAGAGAGAGAGAAGAGAGATTCTGGAAAACAACCAAACTCAAGAGAGGAGAAGTGACACGTATACAATATTTCTGTGAGGTTGCTTCCTAATTTTCTTTTGACCGCCCTGGTTTCAGGAAGACGTTCAGTGGACCTTAGAAGTAAGTACACTCTGAATGTACTTTGGTAGAAAGTCTCCTATCCTGTCCCATTCCTCTGTGCTGTTTGGGTTACTGCTTCCCATGAAGGACGTACCCCCACCTGGATCTAGGCCACCCTGTGGCTCCCTCTGGCTTCTGAAGTCCCTATGCCAAGATTCTGCACTTTTTTACTTCACTCCACCTCCTTGAGCTTGTCTCTCTGATCCTCCACACTCCTGCAGAGCTGACAAGTCCCACGTGTGCCTATATACTCCCTGTACCCCCCCCCCCACCTCAGCCATTGATCCCTGACATTTAAAAAGTGTGTGGATCATTCTGGTGAGAAGGCTGACCTTTACAGGTATGTCCCAGATGAAGTAATCGAAAAATAAAGAAAGGGACAGAAGAAAATGCTAAATGAAACCTAGATTAAACAGTATCTCGAGGGGATCCCCAATTAGGAAACACTGAAATATGTATATTGCCTCCAAAATATGTTCTCTTCTACTTAATACTACTGAAGACTTTAAACCAATGTGTTCGTTTTTGTGTGTTGCTTTTTTTATTTTCTCCATGTTATCTTTCCTTCCCAGCAATACTTTCGTCCACCTCCTTCCCAATGTGAACTCTCAATTCCATCCTGGCTTTATTTAAACACTTTGATGCAAATTGAGTAAATCTGGCTGTAAATAATCCGAGTGGCTTCCCCTATTGGTGTCTCTGTTTATGGTGGTTGTACTGCCCGTGTAGTTAGCGTCCTGATGCAAGCTTACAGAGGAGCCCATTTCATTAATTGCAGAGATTAAGAAGAGTTTCATTTCTTTTCTGTCAGAGGCCAAGGCTAGTCATTAATTTATCAAGAGAATTAAAGATACTCCTGGGGGAACAGTCCAAACATTATTTTTAATGCTGGCAGCAAGAATTGATAAAATGTCTATCATCCGTGATAGCAACATCCTTTTTGATTTATGTACTTTATGGGGTAAAAATAAAAATGGCAAAAAGAAACACATATTCTGAAATAGTCCACGAGAGAATGTATAACATTAAGAACTCCTCTCGAAAGGTGCAGGAAATGCCATCAGTCAATCATAAGCCTCTAGAGACGGTTCAAAGGGCTTAATAACCCAATCCTTTCTAGATGAGCTAGCTTGTTTGAAAATGGTCTTATATGAAGGTTTGATAAAATGATGCAAATAGGTTAGACACTTTTCCTTTCACATTTTTATTTTGGACAGGCCAGAAAGTCTTTCGTCGGCTATCACTGTGCCTATCGAATCTACACGCATTAGTCCATGAATATACCCAATAAAGATTTATTGAGGGCTTACTGAGTTCCAGGCACGGTGCTGGCTCTAGCATTACAACAGTGGCAAGAAAGACCTAATCACTACTCTCATGGAGCGTCATGTCCAAGGAAGTAGATCACAAACCACGGAGAGTGACAAGTACTACAGAAAAGAGAATAGAAAAGAAAGTAACTAGGAATGGTCATATCATATAAGGCAGTTGGGGAAGACATTTCTGAGAAGGTAGGACCTGATTTATGAGAGGGAGCCAGGATTGGAAGAATTTTGGAGAAACATTCTGGCAGAGTGAATAGCATGTATAATGGCCCTAAAATAGAAACAACTTTGGAGTATCTGAAGAAAAGGAAGCAGGTCAAGAAGGACACATCAGAGTGAAAAGGGAGGAGAGTGGTGTGAGACCAGAGCAGAGAAGTGGACCCAGGTAGTGGCATGGGTTTTATTCCAGTGTATACGAATGTCACCGGAAGCCTGACCAGTGGACTGGTAGAGCGTGGTTTGCATTTTTAAAATATCCTTCTAGGGGCGCCTGGGTGGCTCAGTCGGCTAAGCACCCGACTCTTGGTTTTGGTTCAGGTTATGATCTTATGGTTCATGAAATGGAGCCCCACACTGGGCTCTGTTACTAACAGTGTGGAGCCTACTTGGGATTCTCTTTCCCTGTCTCTCTGCACCTCCTCTGCTCTCCCTCTCTCAAAATAAATAAATAAACTTAAAAATGTTTAAATAAAATAAAATATACTTCTGGCTTCTATGTGGAGAATAGACTTTAATGGGGCAAGACACATAGATGAGAACCCAGTTCAGAAGCAACTGCAGACTTCAAGTAAGAGAACATGATGATTTGGACTGAGATTCTGGTAAAGATAGGGAGAAGTGGATGAATTTGAGATAAAGTTTGGTAGTTGAACTGGCAGAACGGGGTGATGGATTGGATTAAGGAGAGTCAAGGAAAGAAAAAGAGGAAGGACCTAACTCTTGGCTTTTGATTTGAACAACCTAGTAGATTATGCTTCTGTTTACTTCCATGGCTACCTAAACAAAGACTATCAAAATGGAACCAGATGTATCTTTTTAAATAGTTGAATGATATGAAGTGGAATATTTTGACCCAAATTGTTCCACAGGTTGATTGGTTATTTGTTGAATCACCAACTTTGTAGTTAGTACTAAATTGTAACGATTTACTCTAAAGTATTTTCCCAATATAGTGATGACCTATTTTGAGTTGCAGCTGTGTCTGTGTTCAAAATGATGATGAATTCATTGCCTGTAGGTGTTAGGGATTAGGCATGATTCTTCCAAGGAAAAATTCTTGGGTGAGTAGGATAGAATACTTGACTTTTTGCCAAGATGTGTTTGGATTTCTCTAAAATCTTTTCATCTTTTTAAGGGTCAAGAGAATGCCATTTGGATGATATGGAACTTTTGCCAAACGCAGATTCTTATCCAAGGTTAACATATCTTGAGATCCATTCAGCAAAGTGATTTCTCCTTGATATTTCACTTAAAAAGAAAAGTTTTATTGCATAATGAGGTATATTAATGCCCTGCAAATGTAATGTGCCTCTGTGATATACAGAGTATTTTAGTTTTTATACACTTAGCAAAGCATTTATTCTATTATCACATAATCACTTCCAGCCTAAATAAAGAATCTAGAGCTTAATGCACAATGAATCCTATCTTCTAGCAGCTTTATTACTGTATCAGTTATTAATTTAAATTTGTGTCATTTTTAGTTAAAAAGAAAGATGGCCTAAAGATTTGTTTGCATTAGAGTATATTGAATATCCTGTACGTTAGGGTATTTAACATTGCAAGAATATGCTATGATATTATTATTGCAATCCAGACACTCTTAGAGTGCATTTAATCCTCCCACATCCAAAAGTGCTTTAAAAATCATAAATATAAGGGACTCCTTTAACTTTCAAGTGGTAAAACAATCTGGGAGATAGGTGTCTGAGTCACAGAAGTGGTGACACTCCCAGTAGTTAATAACCCAACAGTTTACACTATACTTTAGTACATGTCACCTCTATAAGTATGGGGAAGATGAATTAGATCACACTTAGCAACAACTTAAAGCTCCATGATCAAGACCTTGAAGACATACCAAGTAGGTCTGATCCTTCTTGTTTTTGTAACTCTACCTCCTGAAATGAAATGCAGGATCCCTTTGCCCTTGACTTCATGTTTCCCTGAGCTTATGTCTTCATGGTAACAGTAATGGTTACCATTCCCAATCACCTATGGCATGCCAGATGTTCTGTGGACATGGCCTTATGGATTCTTCATATACCTAATTAACCCCCTTAGGTACAACTGTTTGATTACATTTTATAGCTGAGGTGAGGGAGGAACTCAGATTTTCAGTAATCTTCCCCGATTATAATTTCAAAGTGATTTCATGTGTATGGAGGAGGGTAGAGGGATGTGTGAAATTCTCAGAGAATCATGACTTGGACACCGATTATGTGGCAAATTAGCCTATTATCTTCTTTTTCAGAGTTGACATCATTTCTTTTCTGCTCTATCCCCAACCAGGAAAGACACATCCAGGCAGAAAACGGAGGGCTAGATTTGTGCCAGTTGGGGTATAGACTATGGATTAGGGCCCATGCATATGAACAGTCTTCATGTGTATTGAGATATTAAGAGGAAGCATTTAGAAATATTTATAACAATTTGATAGTAACTTTTTGTCTGCTGACTTTCATACAATAAAGAAAATAGGCTTGTCTTTTTTAGATTTCACTTTATTTCATTTTTGTTTATAGAAGTATTGATCCGTGATGAAGGGGAGGATGGGGAAACTGATGCTTCAACACAGCTAGTTGAGAGGCTCTGGACTAAAGAGATAGTAGGCATGAAAAGAAAGCATGAATATTTAGTCAGACCCAGCTACTGGGCTCTGTGTCCTTTTTTGCGACAGAACATCATGGGGCCAAACAGACTCCAGGAAACTGGTGGCCGCACAGTAAATTGAGGTGTTTGGAATCCTAGATCAACTGGCACAGATTCCTATGCACCAACAAGTCATGGAAGGCACAGAATATAAGTCCCCAAGAAGAGGTGCGGCCATAGTTGAACGAGACATTGGCTGCACAAAGGTTGGTTGGGAAAAACCGAGGGTTATTTCAGCAGCCATCTTTATGGAACCCCAGAATATGACTGATATCTCAGAGACTCCCTGGAAAGAACGCATAAAACCAGATTATGGCTGCCC